>NW_012143190.1:1118102-1119301 GCF_000956105.1 Propithecus coquereli | reverse complement strand
CCTTCCTTCCTTTCTTTTCTTTCTCTTTTTTTCTGCTTTTTTAAATTTTTGTAGAGACAGGGTCTTGCTATGTTGCCCAGGCTGGTCTGAAACTCCCGGCTTTAAGCGATCTTCCTGCTTCCGCCTCCCAAAGCAATGGGATTACAGGCATGAGCCATTGCGCCCAGACCAGGCATATTTCATCTACCCTCCAGATCCATTCTCTACTTCTTCTGTACCACATAGACTCCCTTGCCTATGGCTTAGCTCAGCCAAGAGGAAACTCTAGCAGGAAAGTAGGAGAGAGGAGATGATTATCTGTGAGTCAACTATTCCTAAGCAGCCAGCATGCCTTAAGGTCACAGTTCACCCTCCCCTTACCTATGGAACACTACTAGCCCCAGGGACCTGCACCATCCTTTGAGGCTTTGTTACCCTCTGCTCATACCTTTGTAAATAGTCTATTTATTAAAGCTTCCTTGGATTATCCTAGTTTAATTGTGCTATCTGCTTCCTGCTAGAACTGACTTTTATTAACTATACACAAGAAAGATAACTAAAACATAAGAAAACAGAAAAGTTAAAAATATATTAGAAAAGGTATACTAGGTAAATAGCAAAAAGAAAGCTGTTGCAGGTATATTCACATCAGACAAACAGAAATATTATAATTAAAGCTTAACATAATTAAAGCTTTGTATGTAGCTCCATGTCTGTATAAAAGTGTGTAGAGGGTCCATCCGTATTAATCAAAGGTTTGGTTCAATTTTGAAAGTTTCACTTCTAATCTTTTATGTAATTTATAACTTAGCCTTAAAATATATAAAGCAAAATGTGTTAAACTACAAAGAGAAAAAGACAAACTCATATGCAGGGAGGAGATTTAGCATACAGCAAAAGTCTGGAAGGATAGAAGATGCAAATATCACAATTAACAATTTAGGTCAAATGAACATATTGGAACACCATGCCCAACAGCAGAAGAATACACTGGCTTTTCAAGCACAAATGGAAGATTTATGAAAATTGGACACGTAGTGAGCCATTTAGCAAGGTTCAATGTATTTCCAAGGATTGGTAGCATATAAACCCTGTTCTTTGACATTGTACTTAAGTTAGAAATCAAAATCAAAAAGATAACTAGAAAATGCTCATACATTTGAAAATTGTAAAACACATTTGAATAACTCCATGTATCAAAGAAAAAATCATAATTTATA
>NW_012143190.1:1113602-1116227 GCF_000956105.1 Propithecus coquereli | reverse complement strand
GAGGCCAAAATTAAAAATGCAACAGATAAGTTAGAAGATAAACTTGAGGAAATCTCCCAGAAAATGAAATGGGGGTGGTGGGAAGACCCTAAATATTGATGCAGTAAGAAGTTGTGTTAGAAGAATATTGGTCGGGCAGGGGAGCAACGTGAATGTGTGCAGGGTGTTGGAAGAGAACTGAATTCTCAACTTCCTAGATCAATGTCTGAAATCGAGAACGCGGGACATAGCATATGAGTATTTTAATCTAGCGATGCAGGGGTAAATGCCGTAAAAATCAGCTCCAAGTATTAAAAGAGGCTGTTATGAGCAAAGGCAGGTACTCCAGGAGGTAGAGAGGAATACTGTCTTTGTTATAGACCTTGTAATATCACTTGATTTTTCAAACTATTATTACTTGGAAAAAACCAAAAAATCTTAAAAGATGGTACTCTAGTGTTCCCTGTCTATCCTTATATTAATAGATACCATTAAGAAAAGTGCCATGTTTTGCCTTGTTGTACAGAGTCCTTTACTGAATGTATATTTCTATGTTTCACTCAAATAGAAATTGGAACTTAGGGATTCTCGGATCCTTTTCCTGGCAGTTAAGGTACCCGCTTTCCAGGTTTTTACGGCTATAGGAGCACAGGGAAGACTCTTCCATTTCTTCTTTCTTACACCTGAGACTCTGAGGGTTTGCGTGTGCATGTATGTGTGTGTGTGCATGCACGTGTGTGCATGTTGTGTGCACACACGTGCATGCATGTGCATAAATGGATGTGTGTGTACATGGGGAATACACGCACACATGTGCCCTCTTCTGTATCCTCCTTTCCAAGCCATTTCCTAAATTCCCTTTATCTTCCTCCCTCTTACTTTCCATAATGTGGACTTAAAGAGCATTTTTAATTATGTATTAAATTTAATGAGTAAAGGTTACTATTTCTGTGTGTATGTGTGTGTGTGTGTATACATGCAGTATTTATAATATACACATAGACACAATATTTTAATAACAGCTTTGTTGAGCTATAATTCACATACCATAAAATTCACCCCTTTAAAGTATTCTTGTATATTTTTATAAATAGATGGAGGCCAGTCTTTTTTATTCCTTCCACCTAAACCTCTTCATAAACTTTGTAACTTAAACCCAGCCCTCGGGTGACTGATTCACTGGACCTCAAAAGGAAGAACTTCCACCAGAGTGTTAGACTGAAATATATTTACTTGATTTTCCAGGCCTCTTTCTTTACTATGTTTCAACTAAAGAATTTCTTCCTGCATATTTTAAGTACAGGGGTGCGAGGGAGAGAATTAATAAACTCTTTATTGTTAATAACTTCTCTCATGGCCAAGAAAGCCCAGGGATTCAGAAGTATTAGCTCAGAGTCCTTAATCTAGCAGAACTTTCCCCTCACCCCTACCTGCTTTGTCTCCAATTGTAAATTCCCCTTTCAAAGATTTTTAATGCTTAATTCAAAATGCCAGGCAGGGAAAAGCTTCATTACCTCTGGTACTTTCCTATTGGCAAATGCAACCTTAGTCTTCCCTTAATTCTGGTTCTTTCTTTGCGTAATAGGAATAATCCTGCGTGTTCATTATGAATTTAATTCATTGAGGGGAAATGCTGCCTTGAAGATAGTGGATGATGATAAAGCCGTTTATTGGCAGCCTCAGATGGCATTAGCTGCGAATTATCCTCTGCCTCTCACAATGACAATCGCCTGGCCTTTGCTGTTGACATCTGGAGGCAGCTTGCCGGCAGTGCTGGCCCCAAATGTTTAAGCAGGTGGATTTCTGGTTCTTTCTTCTACAGGGTCAGGAATCTAGTGGTGCAAAAGCCAAAGAATTTGGATTTGGTATCTTTTAGACCTCCCTCCAGGAAACTAAGGGATTCATGGTACTAGCTGGCTTTTTATAATAGTAAACTAGGGCAGGCTTGCTGAGTATCGTGAATAGTAAATAGTACATTCTTATTAAATGTTTTGTCCAAAGCAGGGCCAACATTCTATAATCCTCCTGCCTCTAGGTGGCAGTTCTGTTGAGTGTGGACTCTGTTCTGGCCAGGGTGGCCGGGACGTGGTCTGCCCTCTCTCCTTCTCTTATTCCTTGGTTCTTTTCTATCCACATGTCTCATCTTCCCAGTGACAGTGTGGCCTCTGGGGAGTGCCCAGTGTGAGGGGGCTGGCCCCAGCAAGCCTGTCCTGGTGGGCGTGCTGGTGCTGTGGGTGGTGGGTCATGCTGTCTTGCAGAGAGGAGCTGGGTCCCCCTGAAGACCAGAGCCCCAGAGCAGCTCACCCTGTGTGTCTGTGCCTTAGTCTGCTGTGCTGAGTCACTGGTATCTGACCCTTCTGCCTCAGTTAAGCTGGGGCTGGGGTTTGGGGAAGAGACTGTATACAGGGTGTGATTCTTGGAAGGGAACTGATTCACCCAGGTGGCCTGTGGTCATTCACCTGGCTACTTTGGGATCAAGCCTCATGGGATGCCAAATACTGGTGGGGTCATTTGGCATTATGTGTGCGGAGCCTTAACCATGTCTTATTCTCTGACCCAGTGGTTCCACTTTGGGGACTCTATTAGGAGAAAGTAGTTCAAACTGCATCAAATGATATTTCTGGCAGATTTATGTATTTAAAAAAA
>NW_012143190.1:1072711-1112520 GCF_000956105.1 Propithecus coquereli | reverse complement strand
TTTAATAAATTTTCTTCTTTTATAACTAGAGAGGAAATAACTTTAAAAAAGAATTGTGCTTTAGATTTATGCATACACATTATGCCACAGATACAGAATACTTACTTTTACATCTTCTGAAGGCAGAAAAACCTAGTGGCTTCCTTGGTAGAGGAAGTGAAAAGAGCATTTATGTACAAGAAAAAGGAGGTAAATGTATCCAAAATTTCCATTGTCTAAAGCCTAACCTTAGGTCAAGTTTTGCAAATCGCACCTATCCGGGCAGGGAAGGTCTCCTTTTGGGGCACGTGCAGGAAGGGGTTGCTTTCTGCCCACTACCCCTCCCTGCCTGCTCTTTCATGGATCTCCTAACTCTCAGCTCCACAGTCGTCTGCTCAGGGCCTGGCCCTTGGTAGGCACTCATGAATATCTTGCAGGTGAAGAAAAGAACAAAAATATAAACCAGGTATGAGCAAAACACCTTCTCATTGCGCTTGTCCTTGCTGTGAATGTGGCTAAGATCTGCTTTTATGCATCTTGGAAGTGTTGCTACTTGTTCCTAGCAATTGTTTTTGGTAAATTTCCAACTTTTTAAATTGATTCAAATTTTATCAAATCAGAAAGTTGTCTTGCTCTTAATCATGTGAAAAGATGTTCTACTTCTCACATAATAAGAGAAATGCAAAGTTAACCTCTCCTAATTATCAGATTGACAATCCCAGCCACAGTTCCAGGCTATGAGAGAGCACACTCCCTTTCACGCCCAATTCTACTTCTAGGATGTAGCCTACAGTTATGCATACACACATAGGAAACAATATGTGCATTCGATTTTACTTAACAAAACACTCATGTAGCAGCTCCTATATGCCGTAAGTGCTTTACAATCATTAAGTCATTTAATCTCCCAAACAACTCTGTGAAGTAGATATTATTACCCCCACTTTACAGATGAGGAAGCTGAAGAACAGAGATTGAGTAATCTGCCCAAGAGTCACACAGCTAGTAGGGAGCAGAGCCAGGATTCAGATCTGTTGCTCCAGGGCCCTTGCTCTGCCCACCTCACCCAGTCCCTCCTTCTGTGACCAAAGCTACAGCACTGTTTGTACAGTCACATGCCACAAAATGATATTTCTGTCCACAGTGGACCACCTATACAACAGTGGTCCTATAAGATTACAATACTGTATTTTTACTGTATTGTTTCTGTTTAGATACACACCATTGTGTTACAACTGCCTACCGTATTCAGTATAGTAACATGCTGTACAGGTTTGTAGCCTAGGAGCAACAGGCTACACCATACAGCCTAGGTGTGTAGCAGGCTGTACTATCTGGGTTTGTGTAAGTGCATTCTGTGATGTTTGTAGAACACTCGTACAACTTGTTTGCATAATGACCAAATCACTTACTAATGCATTTCTCATAATGTATCCCCATTATTAAGTGACACATGACTGTCATTGCACAAGTGTGGAAACAACCTAAACACCGATCAATAGGAGATTGTTTAAGCAAATGATGCTGCATCTCTCCAGTGCACTCACGAAACATCACCAAGATACATTGTGAATGGAAAAAGCAAGGTGTAGAAGGTGCTAGCAGGTGTGTTACTAAAGGGGACAGGACAAAAAAAAGTTCGTATTTGCTTGAGTAAGAATATAACATCTCTGAAAGGATACACGAGAAACAGGTAACCATGGTTGCCCATGGAGAGGGGGATGGTGTCCAGGGCAGGGGGTGGGAGGGAGACTTCCACTGGCTCCCTTACCTACCTTTGGATTGGATCGGATTTTGAGCCATCCTTATATGTTACTTATTCAGAAACATAAATCAAAGCCAAGTATCACTGCTTTTTGATGTTTTTTCTTTGACCAAACAATCACTGTGTTCATAGATTTTAAAAATTAAACTTAAACTTTTTAAAATTCATATATGTGAACAGGTAATACATGTTTGTAGTTTAAAAGAAAGTCCCAGGGGAATATAATAAAAACGAAGTTTTGGCCGGGCGTGGTGGCTCACTCCTGTAATCCTAGCACTCTGGGAGGCCGAGGCGGGCGGATTGTTTGAGCTCAGGAGTTCGAGACCAGCCTGAGCAAGAGCGAGACCCCGTCTCTACCAAAAATAGAAAGAAATTAATTGGAAAAACTAAAAATATATAGAAAAAATTAGCCAGGCATGGTGGCACATGCCTGTAGTCCCAGCTACTCGGGAGGCTGAGGCAGAAGGATCGCTTGAGCCCAGGAGTTTGAGATTGCTGTGAGCTAGGCTGACACCACGGCACTCACTCTAGCCCGGGCAACACAGTGAGACTCTGTCTCAAAAAACAAACGAAGTCTTCCCTCCATTCCTGAGTTCCAGCCTCCCTCCTCCACCAAGGCTGCCCTGCTGGTTCCCTGGGAATTCTTCCTGCTCCCTCTCCCTGCGCACGGGGCACACCAGTCACCCCGAGCACAGAGCAGCTCCTTGTGTGTCCTTCCAAAACCCTATCAGAAAATAAAAATCTAATTTTAGTGACTGGGTTTTTTGTGGGTGGTTTTGGAGACATCCTATAGAGTTGAAATAAATTCCAGCTCCAATGACGGCTTCCAGAGCCCGTAGTCCCTGTCCTGTAGTCATTATACTCCACCCTAATCTCAGCTCATCACTCGGTCGGTGAAGTGCCCAGATTCCTTTGTGATTTGAAATAAGGCTTTAATTGGATCCTAAGGAGTTGAGAAAGGGATAAAGATTCATCACCAGTGACTGTTGTCTTCGCCTGCGACTGTGTAGAGCACTTCTTATGTTGCCATGGTCACACGTGGAGCCGGGTTAGGAGCCGCATTAGAGGGATGAGCTGCTGTGCGTCAGGGTGGGGAACCTGCAGCCTTGGGGCCACATGTGGCCTTCTGGGTCCTTGAGTGCAGCCTTTTGATCGAATCCAGATTTTACAGAACAAATCCTTTTAATAAAGGATTCAAATAGTCCGCTCAGGAATGTTTTTCCAAATTGAAGAGCCTTGCCTACATCCTTTAATCCAGGCCAGGCTGAGAGAGGCTTGGACAATACAGGGTCTGATTGGGGCAGCTTGGGGGCTATAGGCTTTGGGGACTGGGGACTTAGCCAGCTAGGGCAACGGTTAAAACAAAACAGGGCTACTATGTGCCACGTTGTGTAACCAGGTCAAAGTCAAACGCCACTTAGAGTAATCTGGCCTAGTGAGCTGCAGGGCCAGTCCTGCCTGTCTCCCACCAGCCCCCATGGCCAGGATGGCATGGGTCACAGCCATGTATTTGTGCATGGTGACGAGCAGGAGCCCCTGTTCTGGGACTTAGGGAGGCCAAGAGATTCCCAGAATTGGAACAAAAGATGAATTTGTACTGGTGGAACTGCCACATTGCAGAAACAGGACCTAGGCAGGTATCTAAGGACAGATGGCTTGCCATTCAGAGCAAAGAGGTGGAGTAGTCAGCGTGAGCAGAGAGAAGTGACAGTAAAGACACAATAAATACCCAAGAATCAGAGCAATATTTCTCATTGCCCAAAGCATCCTGATTGCCAAGAAACCCAGTGACAGAAAAGGAAGAGGAAGTCAGGGATCTTTCCGGCCAACACGGACATGAAGCTGGCAAAGGCACTGTCCCCAGCTTGGGTCCCAGCAGCCAGTCATGAAGGTCCGCTGAGGGGGCTCACAGCTGGTGTGCGTGTGTCTCTTGTTGGCCAATCTAGTTATAAATAAGCACTGACAGGCTGGGTGGCAGGGAGTCCCGTCAGCATGAGCAGCGTGTCCTCGGGCAGGTCACACTGGACCTTGTTCCCCCTCATCTGTACAAAGCAATGACCTTCTAAACACAGTTCCCCTGCTCTGAATCTGGGGACACTCTAGTAAGAAAAGGAAGCCGAAATCGGTGGCCTACAGCTGCACCAACCTGCAAATACGTGTTACTTGCTTGTATAGCTGCTCCTCAACAACTCATCTTAAGGTGAAAATATTGTAAGTTGATTTATTTCGATGGTATTTTCAACTTAAGATGGGTTTGTCCAGATGGAATCTCAAGGAACATACTGAACGTGCATTGCTTTCACACCATCATAAGATTGAACAGTTGTAAGTCGAACCGTCCTAAGTTGGAGACCATCTGTAATGTTTTTTATAACATCGGGAATTCACCTGGAAATTGCAGGATAGGTTTCGCACTTCTCTGTACACCTGAGAACACGTAGCCACATGGACCGTCGATCCCAGGAGGAAGTACTCAGTGGAGCAGGGTCCCTGCCTCCCCATCTCAGTGGGCTGCTCTCCTGCCAGCCCTGCCCTCCCCAAGCCTGGCTGTCTTTCATTTCCCCCTAGGGTCTGGCTGGGTTCTTCCTCCACCCAGCCTCTGTAGACATTTGAGTTTGGACCGGCACTGCTACCACCTGTCCTGGGCTGTCTGTGAAGGAGAGAGCCCCAGACTGAGTCTTCCCGTGGTCCAGTAGCAGGATTCCTCAGTGCAACCCAGTCGTCACATTTGGAGGCTTTGGGACAAGGCTTCTGGCCAGGCCTGGCATCAGATCTACCCACTGGATATCAAAGAGGGGAAGACAGGTGTTGCCACGCATGGGGGAGGCAGCAGCAAGGGAGGCTGCAGTGAGGCCAGGGAGCAGAGGACAGTCTCCGGGACAGTAGAGAGTCCAGCTTGGGCTGACCTCATCCCAGCAGAGACAGGAAGAACAGAGAAGCATCAGCTTACAGGAATAAGGCCCCCTGGAGGAGGCGGCATGTGGCCTGGGCAATAGGTTTATACCTGGTCAGCAGGTAACCAGGAAGTGAAGGTGGCAGGCCAGAGCCCAGTTGTGAGAGGAGGAGCCAGGGAACACCTGACACTTATTTCTGTGAGTGACGGAGGCTCTTTGCACAGGCCGAGGAGCCCACAGGTACATCACGGGCTTCCCAAGGTGACTCTGTGGGTTTGGTGCCTTCCAGGGAAGTTGAAAGAATGGAGCCTCATTTTGTACGGCACGGCGGAGCACCCGTACCACACCTTCAGCTCCCATCAGTCCCGCTCACGGATGCTGGAGCTCTCAGCCCCGGAGCTGGAGCCACCCAAGGCTGCTCTGCCACCATCCCAGGTCGAGGTTCCTGAGGACGAAGAAGATTACACAGGTAATGAACCCAAAGCCAGAGAAGAGGGCCTCTGCAGGTTTGTTTTTCTACTGTAGCTCTTGAAATATGGGGCTGGTCCCTGGCAAGAGGTGGGGGTTATGATTCTGTCTTCTCTTGCCTGGAGTCATAATAATGATGGTAATTTGCACTCACACAGCTCCCTCCACCCAAGGCTCTCCTAATATTTTACAGACCAGTAAGTATGCTTCAAACCAGTAAGTATTCTCCAACCTTCGCAGGCTGGGAAAGCAAGGTCCTATGTGCCCAACCAGAATCAGGAATTGCCCCCCGGTTAAACAGCTGGCTCTAGGAGTGCCCCCTTTTCCTCGAAGGCCCCCACTCACAGCTCAGCCTCCTGACTCTCTCAGGTCCGTCCACTTTCAGTCCTTGTGGCCAGGATGTGGGAAGGACAAGGTTACTCACAGAGCCCAGGAAGGTTGGGTTCAGCGAGCGCAGCCAGGAGAGGAGCTGGCCACAGAGATCGCAACCACCCAGAGGGCGGGATGGGAGACCCAGGAGAGGGTCTCAAGAGATGACATCAGTAGTACTGATGCTGCCCAGAAAGTCTTAAAAATCCTACAGCACATAAAGACACCTTGTCCAAATCCTTTTTCTCCAGTCATCCCATTGCCAAGGTGGCCCCTGGCTCTGGGCCACCAGCTTACACTGCAAGGCAGCCGAGAGCCATGACAGCCCAGAGAGGGCTTGGGACATCTCCAGCGCTGAGCCAGGCACGGTTTTTATTAGCGCGTTAGGCTGGAAGCTATTCCTTTTCCTCTGAGGCATCCAACAGCGATTTGTTCAAAATGGGGTGTTTCTGGTTGGGCATATTTTCCTTAGCTAAATATTACAGCTACTTGATAAATGATGGGCGATATCGAAGAATATTGAGGATTTGAGTTATCTAATATCTTCTGAAAAAAAAATAACAAAATGGAGAATTCTACCAACACAAATCAAGCATAAATTATGGTTGATTCCATTTTAAATTTCTCCTACTATTCCTTTAAAATGGAGCATTGAATTATGTATGGACTAATCTGCTCTGTTTCCCCCTGTGATTTATAAACTGTGGCAAGATTCAGTAATTATTAATAAAGGACTGATTTTTTTTTTCTTAAAATCTGCTGCTTACTTCAGCCTTGCACACTCGCTATAATTCTGTTCTGCAGTCTGAATCAGCCAGTCTGTACCGAGCACAGCCCAGATGGACAAAGAGGGTCTCCATGGGAATGAGATACATCCCTAGCCTTCAGGGACACTCTGCAGTTTCAGGGGCAAGTGGGACAGGCAGACCAGGAACGGCAGTGAGAGCCGGTTCAGAGACCGGGACAGAGTGAAAGAGGGGCCAGCAGCAGAGGGTGCCATGGTGTGGAAGGCAAAGGACGAAGGGGAGCAGCAACCTTAGAGTCCATGGCAAGGCCAAGGGGGCTGTGGGATGGGGCACCCAGAATGCGGGGAGCTGGCCATGGGCATGATGTGCTGGGTGTGATGGGCCCCTGGACCCTGTGGGTAAGAGAGCAATTGCTGAGAGATGGAGGAGTTGCAAGAGGAAAGTTCAGGAAATGCTCATGGATGGCGAAGGTCCCAGGATGGCAGCAGGCAAGACCGCCCGCTGAGAGGGAGGACTGGGGACCAGGGTCCAGTAGGGAGGCAGGGCTGCAGCCTTAGGGTGCAGGTCATGGTACCAGGAAGACATCAGTGCCACAGTACTGGAGGTGGACATCTTCGTGGTGACGGCCACCCCGCTGGGTCAGAAGTGCAGCTGGAGGCCACCCCAGGGACCCACCAGGATGCTGGATTGAGGAGCAGACCCAGCGCTGGTCCCACAGAGAGACTCTGATCAGCAGGTCTGGGGTGCTCAGGAGCCTGCACCTGTAGCAAGCACCCTAGGTGACTCCAGGTGGTGTGGGCTTGGGGAGCTGGCAGATGCTGAAACCAGCAAGGATGAGGGCAGGAGGTGGGCAGGGGCTCCGGTTCCTACAGGAGAGTGGCCTAGAGGCCAGGACAGATCTGTTATGGGGATGCAGGGAAGCCTGGGCGTCAGGAAAGAAGCATTCATTGAGCAAAAGAAGCTGAGTGGGCTGAGGACAGGTTGGGACAGTGTGGTCATCCGTGCAGGGCTGCAGGGGGAGCTGGGAGCCCACACGGTGTTGTCTAGAAGCCAGGGTGCCAGGACAGGTACGAAGGAGTGGATTCACGGACTGCAAGGCCTATCCAGAGCAGGACGGTGTGAAGTCGTAGATTCAGCAGGTCCACACTCACTCAACAGACAAGGGCAGAGGCCCAGAAGCATTAAGAAACTTGCTCAGGTCACACAGCAATCAGGAAAGAGACCAGACTTGTAATGAGCGCGGTCTGTTACTCTCGTTGGCACCTCTCGTCTGCAGTCAACCGGCTCCACTCTCGTGTGCCATTCGCCGTCCTGGAGTGTTACAGTGAGGTTCTAGCACACTTTTCTTGGTGAAAAAGGTGGTGACACAAAACCCTGCTCTTCCTTCAGCACTTGGTCTGAGCACATAATTACAAAGCCCACTGAGGACTCCCAGGTTGCTTTCTAACATCTATCTGTTTGGGTATTTTTTTTTTTATGCCGGATTTGCTCCACAAGGGATGTAAGGTGAGGTTTTCAAATAAACCTGTGTCGGTCTTAACCCCGCTAGAGGGGGACCGGCTGTCAGCCAGTGCGTTCGTCGCGTTCCTGGAGCTCCCCTCGTCTGGGAGCCCTTCACCAGGAGTTATGGAAAGTGACCTGGGAAGTGAGTGGGTCAGGGAGGAACTTTCACGCTAATTGAGGAAAGAGGAAAAGCAGATGTAAGTACAAACTGCAACATAAATAACATGCTCACCCAGAGAATGAGTTCCAGCTGTACCAGAACATTCTTAGGGTGATAGAGTGATTGGGACAAGATGGCCAGCCAGGTGGATTTAATTTCAGAACACTTCATGGGAGAGATGAATCTTGATATTTGGCTTTTAAACACAACTCAGGCAGAGAGCCGTGCTGGGGAGGTTTGTTTACAGATGCTTATCTGGGTATCCTCAGCCCTTGGATGGGGTCTTAGCCTGGCCCGTGGGTGACCTTCTTGCCATGGGGAGGTTCTGCCGCCCTCACTGTTGAGTGCCCCCAGCCTTGCAGGGGACCCCCCTCGGGATTATTGATTAAACTTTCCACTGCAGAGAGGCCGGGGGCTGGGGGTGAAGTCCATACACCATGGGCCAGCGGCTAGAAGCACCACACCAGTCCCCTCCCCAAGGCTGAGCCCTCCCGGGACATCCTGGAACCTTCCCTCTGTAGATGGTGAGGACATCCACGTCTGCACTTTCCCTGTTCCCGTCCACTCTCTTCTCGTCTGTACACTCACTGTTCAGCCACTCAGCAAACATTTATTGAGCTCCTGCTCTGAGCCAAACGCCATTCCAGGTGCTGGGAACATAGCAGGGAACACGCTAGACATCCTGCCTGCCTGGAGCTCCCATCTCCTGTGCCTGGACAGTGAGGAAATTGGTCTGTCACTTCCCTGTCCCACCCTGCCCGCCTCTTCTTAAGATTGAGAAGATTGTTCACTTTATCAAGCAAGACAGACTTGCTGCCTCCCCAGGCCTCAGGGAGAAAGTGCTGCAGGAGAAGGCGGGAGGGAGGCCCTATTGTCCCTGCGTCAGCAAGGCCACCGCTGGGCAGGCCGTGCTTGGTAGGAGGCAGGGGCGCAGCACCCAAGCTCATGTTTTGGCTCAGTGAGTCCTTAAAAACAACAGTCCAATGCAGCAAGGGTCTCTGAGGCTCAGAGATGGCCTGGGATGAGGTGGGCAAAGAATCCAGTCAGATGAGAATTGACTCCAAGATAGTTAAACAGCCCGCAGCTGAGGGAGCAGGTGTTGGCTCAGCTTTGGAAATGGCGGGTGGTGTCGCCCAGAACGCCAGCACTGCCCAGGAGCTGCATCCAGAGCGTCCTCCAAGGTGAACACAGCTTGAGGGGGGTTCACGGTGGGAACAGAGGCAGCCGAGGCCCCACAACACGAACCTGGGGAATATGCAATGGTTAGCCTTCGAGCCTTGGGGAAGGAAGCCGAACGAACCGGGTCTGACGCTGGGAGGGGCAGGAGACTCTTTAAGGGTGAATGAAGAGGGCTTTGTGCGCCTCAGCAAGCCCCATTGTGGGCAGCAGAGAATGAGGACTTTTGTCTTTCCCTCAAGTCCCCACCAAATGTGGGTGGCCAGCAGATTAACTCCTCTTTGCTTTGGAACTCACTCCCCACCCCCAAGCCCCCAACCCAACAACTGACACCTTGGAGAAAAGATTTTTCTTCTCCAAACTCAAAAGCATTAGTATGTCCCACTTAGTCCTCCCTGCATGCGTCTCCTCAGAACAATCCGGGAAGTCTTCCTGGGCCACCTCCCCAGTGCAGGAGGGACAGGTGGGCAGATAGATGGGGAGTCCCACCCCAGTGCTGGGAAGTGTGTCACTTCTGCAGACGAGGAAGGAGAGGACGCCTACAGACGTGCCCCACCCCAGCCGAGGGCTCATCTCTGAGGCCTAGGAGGGTGGGAAGGACCTAGAAGGGTGAGGTTTGCTGGAGTCTGCTGAGATCCCCTGCAGTTTTGTCACTTTTCCAACAACACACAGGCCCTCAGAGTTAGGATTTGGGGACTAGTGGGAAGACATTGGTGGCCCAGCACTGAGGGCCGGAGTGTGGGAGCCAGAAGGAGGCGTGAGGAAAGGGGCGCAGCCATGCACAGAAAGCAGCAGCATCAGGTGACACTGCCAGGCTCTGTCTCTGCCCGCCCCAGACCTGCCTGGTGACAGCCACACGGAGTAGTCCTGAGCGCGTGCACATCCATCCTCATTCCCAGCACAGCGGCACGTGGGGAGTTCTCTCCCCTCTTCCTGCCTCATCCGTGTTTGCTCATCGCAGCTTCCCTAACACCATGAACACCCCCTGTTGTGATGCTCCGTCCTTCACGCTGGAAATCAAAAGTGCGGCTGGTCCCAACATGAGCCTCTGATGCCAGTCAATAAACTGAACAGAGTCATTTCGAGCCGCTGCGCCCTGTCACCTCTCCTCCAGGCGCTCACAGTCCCCTTTCCCCACTGACCTGGGTCCCAAATCTACCCCCAGGTGCTGGCTTGCTCTTGTGCTGTCGAGAGCATTCAGACTCCCTGCCACTGGAGCCCACTGGGGCTCAGCTCTGGGGGTGACCGAACTCCCCAGCAGGGCCGGCCACTCCTTAGGGCCTGCCGAGCTGCGACATCCAGATGAGGGGACCCGTGGGACTGCATCTGATCGAGAAAGCATCTCTCTGGATGAAAGGCAATGCTTGTTTCTTTAAGGTGCATGCCATCCGGAGTGTGGTGACAAAGGCTGTGACGGCCCCAACGCAGACCAGTGCTTGAACTGCGTCCACTTCAGCCTGGGGAGCGTCAAGACCAGCAGGTAATGGGTGTCCTGGAGCCCTTGACATGCCGCTAAGGTGGCCTGTTGTGAGTTGTGTTCTTAGCCCCTCCACAACCTGATGCCCTAATTAGGAATGAATGTAACATCCCAGACAACATATCACATTGTGATTAACTTCTCTAGACTCTTAAAATTTTTAGTAGTTTTGTATTCTAATCACACAAGTAATATCTATTACAGAGAAATCAGAAGCCGTGGCACTTTGGTGTCCATGCATATAAACCTTTTTCTATCCACGGTGTTAGACAGAAACGGATCACACTGAGCACACCAAGGCTGCCCCATGGGGACTGCAGACAAACCGGATTCGAGAGCTCAGGACTGTTGGCCTCACTGGGCCAGCTGGGGGGACTCTCAGACAGGCTGTGCACTCCTCTGTGGCCTTGTAATCTAGCCCCGAGCTCTGTCTCCTGAACTCCTCCAGCTCCTGGTATCACCACTTTCTCAAATTCTCTTCCTGGCCGGTCTTGCAGCTGCTCACTTGTCCATTCATGCATTTCACCAACTTTCCTGAGCACCTACCATGTGCTACACAGGCCAGGCCCAGGAGGCCAAGATGACAGGGCACTGCTGGGTGTCCTAAAGGCCTGGGTGACAGATGCACCTGCAAGTGGCACACACCCACGAGGGCCCTAGCAGGGGCACGGCCCCGCACAGTGGAGCACAGTGCCCATGTGGCTCTCATGGTATCCTAGAGTTCCCAAAGTGCACCCAACTTGCCATGTTGCAAGAGCAGTCACCCTGCTGGCTTTCTCACTGCGCATGAGATGCCGTGGGTTTTGCCAGAGCCAAAAGCGCCAGAAGTCAAATACCAACATCATGGTGCCTGTGGGAAGCCACACACAGCTTCAGGACTTTCCACTGGGCCTGCTTTGAAAGGCAAGGACTCCCAGGTTCTTATCCAATCCTCGACCTCACGACTGCACTCACCGAGACAAGCGGTGTAAGGGTTTGACAGTCACCCCTGGGCCCTTTGCTGACTCAGCGTGGTGCTGCAGGGCAGGCGTGGGGCTGAGCTGAGTTGGCAAGGCCCTGCGGGTCCTCACCCACTCCTGCTCTTGCTCCCACAGGAAGTGCGTGAGTGTGTGCCCCTTGGGCTACTTTGGGGACACAGCAGCAAGACGCTGTCGCCGGTGTCACAAGGGGTGTGAGACCTGCTCTGGCAAGAGCCCCACGCAGTGCCTGTCTTGCCGCCGTGGGTTCTATCACCACCAGGAGATGAACACCTGTGTGACCCTCTGTCCTGCAGGATTCTATGCCGATGAGAGTAAGTGGCATGTCCCTGGGCACAAGAACTGATGAGCCAGCTCTCCCCTCTCTGGGCTGGTGTCCCCTCTGCTGGGAGAATTTCCCTGCCCTCTGCCTCCTGTACTGTGTTGTTCTGAGTAAGGACCCTTAACGGGAGGAAGGGGGACACAGTGAGATCAAAGCTCTCAGGCCTGTCGGCCAACAGCTTTTCACCCACAGACCTGGCCAGGAGCAGTTCAAAGTGACGCTGAAATGAATCCTGACAGTCCAGGGTTTTCACAGATGGCTAAGTCCATGTCCACTATTGAGGGTGGGCAGAGGGATGGCTCAGGCCAGCCGTTCTTGGGCTCAGTCTGATTCAAGATACCGGAAGAAGATGTCCTGCTGTCTGTCCCGTAATTTCTCCTCCAGGAAACACTATGCTGTCAGCTTCTCTGTAGCACAGGACATGTGCACTGGGTGGGGATCAGGGCATTCAACGGGAGCTTATGGAGCTGGTGGTCGAAACTGGGGGAAAGCCCCTCCTAGGAAGAGCTGCCGAGCTGAAATTGGGGTTAAGTGTGGGCAGGTCTGCAGACCTTCGAAAATGAACAGGAGCCTGCTGACTGATGTAAATTGGGCTCAGAAGGAACAGATTAGTCTTTGTGGCATCCTGGACAGAGTGACCACACCCCTAAGAGGTGGGCAATGGTTTTACCATCTTACAGATGGGGATCGAAGCTGAGAGAGGTTAAAGGCCCACCATTAGTTGTGACAGAGGTGGGACTCGAGCTCAGAGCAGCAAAACCAGGTGTCCTGCTGTCCCACCTGCCCCAGGAGGGCTGGGGGATGGGCAGGGGCTCTGGGCTCAGGACCAGGACCACATGCCCATGTCTCAGCAATTCACCTCACCCTGGGAGAGACAGAAGAGAGGGTTTGGGTTAAATTAATGGGGGAATAATTCTCAAACAAGTTAAAGAAACTACCATTTGACACGAGTAGTCTTGTAGGTAGCAGGCCTTCCCACAGCCCCCCTGGGTCTTGGCTGCACAGGAGGGGTCACCGATCCACCCTGTCACGGCATTGCTGTTGCCACTGTGGAGAAGGAGCCAGGACATCTTTAAAAATATATGAAGCCATCAAATAACCAGACTCTCTTTAGAGGGGAAACAAAAAGTCATGCAAGACACATTTCAGAGCTTTTGCAAACGCCTGCCCTGGGCTGCCAGCCAGACCTGCCTTCAGGGTGGGGGTGTCTTTGTCCCTGGCCTCTTCCCCGGGGCCACAGAACAGCCACTCTCGTTCACCCAACACATCCTCACTGAGCAGCTGCTTCGTGTGTGTAATGCCACCTGTGGGGCCCTGAGGAGGACACACAGAGGTGTAGCAGGCAGCCCTTGGCTCCCAGGCCCAGAGCACCCAAGCACTTAGCAGTGGCGCAAGGTGGTGTTTAATGAGGTGCCAACATGAGTGACCCAGATAATAACCTATGCAAATGCAGGTGGGAGTAGGGGTGACCCAGAATTCCCCTGGGAGGTATGATAGCTCGTCCTAGGTTCCCATCTCACCATGTATAACCGCATGTCTTCAAGAAAGGCCCCTGTGAACGCACTCAGGGGGAGCTAGTGGCATCCTCGGCCTCCTGTCACACACACCTGCTCATGTTCATAAGGATTTCCGTCTGATTAAACTCCGCCCAGCCAGCCAGGAGTTGGCCTCAGTCACTGTTGAATAAGCAGAAGCAGGGCCTGTCTCCTCCGGAAAGGGACTACCTGCAAAGCCTGGCGGTGGCAGGAGCACTTTACCCTAGAAAAGGAAGGTGAGGATCTGTGACCCAAAGCCTCGGGCACGTGGTGTCACGTGACCTCTGCTGCCTGAGTGCTGTGCCATCCATCCTGGAGATGGACACGGGGGCAGAGCCATCCTACCAACCCCGCTTTGAAATGCTGGGGCTCGTTTGCCCAAATTTGATTCCCGTCAATGCTGTCCCTCCTCTTTTTTTCTCCAGGTCAGAAAAATTGCCTTAAATGCCACCCAAGCTGTAAAAAGTGCGTGGATGAACCTGAGAAATGTACTGTCTGTAAAGAAGGATTCAGGTAAAATTCCCCTGGAAACCTGAACAATGCCAAAATGTGGATGCGCCTTTTAGTTTCTGGCGTTGATTTGCCAAGTTTTCGCATCTTTTCCTAAATGCTAAAATTTCAGAGGCCCAAAGGCTTTCAGGGTAAAGATTCCGAGTCTGTGGAATCATGTGTCCACGTAGAGATGGTTGATTGAGACGGAAAGTGACAGGATGGGCGCGGTCTCTGCATATTACACGGCATTTGGAGGACTGGTCAGAGCAACACTCGATCACATCACATGAAGTAGCGCTTGCTGCTAGAGGGTGAGCGCTCCAACCGGAAGCGCAGATCTCCTTCTTTTAGGCACCAGTTACTCCCCCTACTCCAGTTCCTCTTCCAGTCTGGGCCAGGGCTCGGCGGTGGTGGCTGACCCACCTTCCCTCCTCCGCACTCGGTCTTCTCTCTTTTTATTCCCATCCTCATCTCTCCCTGAGGATGCGTTTTAGATTCCTGGTTCTCCCTGTCCCACCAAGCTCAGCCCCGTGAAGCTCGGCACACGTTTCCTTTAAAAACATGTTACTGGGCGAATAATTGTTATTGGAATATTTCCAGACATTTGTTTAGCCCATTTAATGCAACCAAATTGCATTTGATGTAATCAAATATACATTACTTGTTGCTCCAAATTACTATCTCGATTCTAGAAGCTTAGAAAACATTCTGGTTAAACTTGTGCTACTTGTGGCCACTCCCACAGTGGAGGGACGAGCACCCAGCTTGCACTGCCGGGAAGGCAGGGAAGGGGTTGTGAGAGCAGCTCCTCTCACCGAGGTGGAGAGGTGTGTGGGGATCACCAGGGCTCACGTTCAAATGAGATGCCGGTGCGGTGGGTCTGGGCGGAGCCTGAGCCTCTGTGTTTCCCGCAGGCTGGCAGGTGATGAGGATGCTGAGCACTGGAGGGCTGCAGCCTCTCCCTGCCCCAGCCCTGTCTCCTCTCAAAGGCTGCTGGGCCTGGAGTTCACCGTAGAGGGGGAGTTCTTTGGAGTTAGGAATGAAGGAAGAAAATGTACTGAGCATATCTGCTCTTATTCCACATGCTCTCACATAGCGCCGCATTTAATCTTTGCAGCAACCTATGAAGTAGATACAGTTATTCACATTTTTCAAACAGGGAAGACGAACTGTTTCCCCGGAAGGCACTATGTTGCTTCCTTCTCGAGGTTTCCTTCAGCCTGCCCCTTTCTTCTAGATCAGAGTACTGGGGAGGAGAGGGTCCCAAGCACCTGAGAGCCAGGGGTAGGAAGGGGAAGCAAGACCCCCAAAGTCACACATCACACCTGCTGCCATTTAAACCTGTTGGCTGGACGAGGCAGGGTTAGGAGGGAAAGTCTGAACTGGTCCAGGACAGAGATCCCCAAAAGGAAAACAAGCTGAAGAGGAAGGAGGAGACATTCAGCTGCAGCTGTGGCTGGGGGCCTGGGACAGGTCAGCTGTGATGCCCCAGGTGCTGGGGGCCAGGCAGCCCAGGACTGGGTCCTTACCCCCAGCTGGTAACAGAAGGTGTTAGGGAGAGGGGGCTCTGTGGTTCCAGGTCGTTCCAGCTCCCCGGAACCTGCCTGTTTCCTGGGAGAGAGGTGCCGCGCAGTCCCAGGACCACATTTCTGCCTCCAGTCCCACAGGAGGGGAAGGGGAGGTGGGAAGTCAGGTACTCGGTTCAGGGATAGTGTCATGGGAAGAAAATGCTTCTCCGCAGTAGCTGCACAAACAGAAGCAGTGGTTCCAGCAATGATGAGCTTTCGGAGAGGCATGCAAACTCTGAAAACATCGTCAGCTGTAATGCGCAGAAAGCTTCCCTTTATTGCCCAATATCCTCTTAAGCTATGACTTCAAATCATTGCTGTCACATCGAAGCAACGAGAAAGCAGCCAAGCCGCTGCCTCCCGGCCATCCATCTCTTTAGGGGGATAAATGCTCGCAGGGGAGTGTCAGTTATTAAAGACATGATTTAACTGCCATTTGCAGCAGCCCTGGCCCCATGACAAGGCAGAGCCCTGGATAGGCGTCCACCACGGGCGCAGCTGGGGCGTGAACACCTGTAGACGTTTCCTACTCTCACACGGTCCATGCAACGCGCTTTACTTCCGGTCACCAAAATGTGTGTGGGTTTTCCCCACACACCAAGCAATTCCCCAGTAGACACCAACCGGGTGTCCTGTAACATACAGCTCAACTCTGACACGACTAGGGAGCGTCAGATCCCACGCTTGAGGGCTCAGCCCCACAAGGCTGCCCCCCACTTCAGATACCAGCCACGAGTCCCAGGTTGTGACCTGCGCTTCTGACTGAATGGCTGAAATCAGAGTTGCCTCAGCCCCTTCCTCGGGTTCTATTAGTTTGCTAGAGCAGCTCCCAGAACTCAGGGGCACACTTGACTTATGTTTACTCCTTTATTGTAAAGGGTGTTACAGAGGATACAGATGGACCATCACATGCAGAGATACATAGGGCCAGGTTTGAAAGGGTCCAGAACACTGGAGTCTCCATCCCTGGGGAGCTGGACTGCGCCACCCTCCCTGCACCTGGGATGTGTTCCTGTTCACCGACCCCGAAGCTCTCCAAACCCTGTCCTTTGGGGGTTTTACGGAGGTTTCATTGCATAGGCATGACTGATGACACCATTGGCTGTGGGTGATGATTCAACCTTCAGCCCCTCTCCCCTCTCTGGTGGTGACACCGAAAGTTCCAAACCTCTAATCACGTGGTTGGTTCCCCTGGCCACCAGCCCCCATCCCGAGGCTGTCCAGAAGCCCCTCCCACCAGTCATTAGCATGCAGAAAGGCAGTTATCACTGTGGTAATTCGGAGGGTTTTAGGAGCTGCATTCTGGGACTGAGACCAAATATATATTTCCTCTTACAAATCACAGTCTCCTAGCAGGAATCTCTGGATCTGACAGATGTTTAGTGGCAAATCCATTTAAAATGTGTGCATCAAACACACTACAATCTAAGGAACTGAAGAAATAACAGTAGGTGACATTTATTTACACTGCTGTCTGCTAGACACCGCAGGTTTACATGCATTTGCTCACTGAGTCCTCCAAGCAACTTTATGATTCAGGAACCAATTAACTGGAGAAAAAAGCAGAGGTGCAGAGAGGTTGGCTGGCTTCCCTGGGGTCACACAGCCGGGAGGTGCAGAGGCCTTCGTTGTGGGTGGTCTAGCTTGGAGTCTGTGCCCCTGTCAGCCCTGATCTGGGGAGACTGAGGTGAGGGCAGGCAGGGAAGGCGTGAGAGGAGGGCAGGAGCTGCGTCGGACAGGCCTGCCAGGGCCCAAGGAGGGATTTTATTTCAAGTTTGTTGTGAAACTGGGGAAGGTTTGAAGCAAAGGAGAGACAGGAGCAGATCTGGGTTCAGGGTCAGCCTTGCAGCCAGACACCCTCCCTGCCCCCTTACACACACACACACACACACACACACACACGTGCTGACACATCGAGGGGGACTTGGCCATGAGACTGAGCCAGCATGTCACCAGTGGTGACCCACATGGCTCCACTTCTCTTGCGTTTGGATTTGAGTTGGAGAAATGGCAGTAAGGAGAAGCCAGCACAAAGCAAGAGAAAGCGTGATGTCTTGGCCCCTGCGGACCAGGGGACCCAGGCCACCGGCTTTGGAGAAGGAGCCTGGCACCCACCGCCTAATGGTGGAGGCTCCACTTTCCCAGCCAGGGCGTCCCTTCCAGCATGGCCTCCAGCCGGCTCAGGACAGCTTCCCAGCTTTCCTTAGCTGGACACTTGCGGTGACACAAAGATCCAGCAACTTTCCTCTCTTCTCGGGGAAAGCGTTAGAGGGACTTTTGGAACGGATGGAAAGCTGCTGCTTTCTTTTCCACAGCCTAGCACGGGGCAGCTGCATTCCAGACTGTGGGCCGGGCACCTACTTCGACTCGGAGCTGATCAGATGCGGGGAATGCCATCACACCTGCCGCACCTGCGTGGGTGAGTCGGCCGCCTGCTTTTGTCTCGCTGCACGGGCAGGCGTGGATAGGCTATCTTGAAACCGGGAAAGCCCTAGGACTTCACGGGCTTCTTCATTTATTGCAGCGTTAAAACACTCTAAAGCAAAACAAAACACAGAGGCCCTACAGGGGCTGGGGGAGGGGAGGTGGGGATTTAATGTTTACTAGGTACAGAGTTTCAGTTTGGTAAGATGAAAAAAGTCTTAGAGATGAATGGTGGCGATAGTTGCATAACATTGTGAATGTACTTAATGCCACTGAATTGTATACTTAAAATGGTTAAGATGGTACATTTTGTGTTATGTACATTTTACCACAATTTTAAAAATTTCAAACAAAAACCCAAATAATGAAAGGGCCCCCTTTGAACAGCAGCCGGTTTCAGGGTTTCAGGGCGTTAGTTAGAGACCCAGCCAGGCAGCCGCGAACAGGATAACAGATGCTCGACTGCTGGGGCGCCTTGTCTGGTGTTCAGAGGCCTCCGAGAGGCAGGGATGAATACAGATGGGAGTGGGGATGTTTTAAAACATAGACTTAGTGTTTTGTACCTATCCACACTTATTCGGAATGTTTTATTCAAAGAGGAAAAGACTTCTATAAACAACTTACATGTTTTATAATTCCCCACAAAGATGATAGCACAGATGTCTCCCAGGCACAGTTTTTATGCAGCAAAGTAGAAAATTCATTTGTTTTATTGGGTTTCATTTTGCAGAGTTCTTTGCACAGGTAAGTTGAAGCACACCATGAGTTTGCGGGCTCAGATTCGTTTTGGGCTAAGTCCTCTCCTCATAGCTCTTCTTCTGCCCTCAGCACTTTGGTCTGTTCTGAGAAACTCAAGTGAGATTGAGCTTTTGCAGCAGTCTCTGCTAGAGCACAGCTGCCCTGATACTGTTCTCATCAGAAATGCTGCCCGGTGTGGCCATGAGAGCCCCGTGTCGCCATTTGCTATGCGGTCCCAGAGTAGACATGCCTGAGAAGCCAAGGCATGGCTTCAAACGATGACTGGGGCTGACCCCAGGCTACCTGTGGGACATGTGCCCTCCTCAGTTCCCTCTTGGGACAGCCCCAAAAGGCGCCAGGCCCAGCATTTGGCAGCGTTCCACCTGCTGACAGCTCAGCAGCGTCCCTAGAAGTTTGCCCTGTTGCCTTTTTATATATCATTTTTCTGCTTTTTTTTTTTTTTTTAAGAGACAGGATGTTGCAATATTGCCCAGGCTGGCTTTGAACTCCTGGGCTCAAATGACTCTCCCTGCCTCAGGCTCCTGCGTAGCTGAGACTTCAAGTGCATACCACCAAGGCCAGCTCTATCATTTTTATTTGTTTCTTTGACTTGTTTGTTAGCCCAGGTTGATGCACAAGCATTACTGATGTTGATTATTTAAATTTCATAGTCACTTGAACCCAAAACATTCAGCACATGGTTTTATAACTAATTGTTTTGATTTCAGTAATTCCATTTACTTTCCTTTCTCCAAGCCCCCAGACTGCCTGATGGCAAAAAGCTTTATGGAGTCACTTGGAGGTTTTCTCATCTCAATCCAGTGACTTCTGTGTCACTTCAAGTGTTTAATAGTGTACAGGTCTAAACCTCTTGGGGTGGGGGCAGGGGTCTCCCCTCCTCTCCATGCCCTCCGCCTGGTTCTGTCTAAGCTCCTGGACGCATGTACATCTGTGCCCAGGTGGCCACCAGGGGAGAGACGCACTTCCCTGCTCCAAGTCGCCTGGGGGCTTGCTCCATGTCAGGTGTGGACCTCATTGGAGGCAGCTGTTCTCAGCCACCCACTCCCTGTGCCCTGGAGGCCCACCTGGCCTTCCCCTTTGTGCTCCCACCCAGTGACCACTGCTGCCCACCACCTACCCAGGGGCCTGGGCAGAATTGTTGGGCAGGAGCAGGGGCAGGTGTGAGTGCCTGGTGGCATCCTCAGAGCAGAGTGTGGTGGCATCTGTCTCCACCCTGGGCCCTCAGCGTCCCAGTGCTCTTGGCGGGAGACTCAGTGAGGATGAGCCTCTTGTCCTTCTGCGGTCCAGGTGCGTGGAGGTCATGATGCTTGGGGGTGGCCTGTCCACCGCGGGTTGATGCAGTGGACCTGTGGGACTGGACTTACCCGGTGGTGGGGCACGTGCACATGGGCACGCGCACACCAAGTCAAGGGGCACTGGCCAGGCACCTGTGAGGGTCAGCCCTCGCTCCTGAGGCTCCAGTGCCTGAGAGAGCATGACTTGAAATACCAAATAAAAAACACTGCAACAGGCCGAGAGAGAGAGAAAGCAAAAGAAAATGTTTTCCATCTTAATGTCTGCAGTGGCATGTTTTTCCTGCTTTTTCAAGAAGGACAACATGTTTTCACTTTGTACTGGGCCCGCAAACGATATAGCGAGTCCCGTATAAGCATAATCCATTTTGCTGTTATTGTTACGAGCATGGGTGCTTTTAAAGCATTCAAAGCCTATAAAGACTTGTGACTTAATGGAATCCTTAAAAGACTTTCACTGAGTTCTGAAATTCATAATTTTTAATAGTTGTGAAAGTAGTTTGCTTAGAAAATGTGTGTTTAATCAGCTTTTTTATTGTAGTAAAACACACGTAACATAAAATTTACCATCTTGACCCTTTTTAGGTGTACAGTTTGGTGGCATTAAGTGCATTCGCGTTGTTATGCAGCCATCTCATACCATCTCCAGAGCTTTCTCATCTTCCCAAACTGAATGTGTTTAACTTTTAAGTTTAATAAATTGAGCATGAAACTAAGTACACACAAGAACGAGCCACCCTAGTGTTGGAGAAGGGGCAGAGGGGTGACGGGGTTCAGCGGGTGAGGCACGAGCAGAAGGACAGTGGCGGGCACTGCACAGCTCCTGAGGCCCGGCGTGGAATGACGCCCTGCTGTGTGCACCCACCGGCCACACCTGACCTGTGGACACCCCCACCCCGGAGATCAGCCATGGGGAGAGGAGGGATCGGCCAAAGCACGAGAGCAGCCTCCACTCTAGAACAACACAAACCAGACAGAATGCTATGGAGGGGCAGCTCTTCCACCACATTGCAGGAAGAGGTCGAGGACACCCTACCTGGAGACGCTGGTCCATCACAGAAGCCCCGTCACCCCAAAGGGCTGCGCTTCTACCTCCTGCTTAAAATCCTGTGGCCTCCTCGGCTTCACTCTTCCTGGCTATCAAAGAAGGAGCTCAGGGCCGGGCGTGGTGGCTCACGCCTGTAATCCTAGTACTCTGGGAGGCCGAGGCGGGCGGATTGTTTGAGCTCAGGAGTTCGAAACCAGCCTGAGCAAGAGTGAGACCCCGTCTCTACTAAAAATAGAAAGAAATTAATCTCACAACTAAAAATACATAGAAAAAATTAGCCGGGCATGGTGGCGCATGCCTGTAGTCCCAGCTACTCGGGAGGCTGAGGCAGGAGGATCGCTTGAGCCCAGGAGTTTGAGGTTGCTGTGAGCTAGGCTGACGCCACAGCACTCTAGCCCGGGCAACACAGTGAGACTCTGTCTCAAAAAAAAAGAAAAAGAAGGAGCTCAGAATCCCCTCCCAGGCTTACCGCTGTGGTTCTAAGATATGGACCGAGACCCCGGGCCCTGAGCCTTGTGTCTGGGGCCCCCAGGGCTCCAGAACCTTGCGAAGCATCTTCTTTGACACAAGGAGAGGCCCCAGCTTGGTCCAGACTTACTCCGGGAGGAAGAGATACCACTGCATTAGCTGCCAGGCCCCCACCTAAGACCACAATCAAATTAAGTGGGTGGGGCAAAGGTCTCCCCGGGCACTGTGATTGTCACAGAGCTACTGAGATGGTTCCCTGCCACATAACCCACTAGGCTGTCAGCCATGGCACCTCGCTGCCTCTCATGTCCCAGCAGGTGCTCCCTGGGGACATCCGGCCCAGAGGAGGCACTCAGTCTAGTCACTGTGGTCCAGCATCTGGCCAGGGCCAACAAGTCCTCCTGTGACTCTGGGCCAAGCCGAAGGTTTTCCTGCATGACTCTGTATCCTTCATTCAGAGCTTTTGTCTCTTCTGGTCGCTCCTCCCTGCCCCATGAGCCCTTTGTCATTTTTCTCCTCTGTTGGTGAAAATCTTTAGTTTTCCCCGTGTCACCTTCCCCAGTGTTCTGTCAAATGCAAGCCACAGATGAAATTTTAAGTTGCCTAGTAACCACATCTTAAAAAGTAAAAAGAAACAGGCAAAAATAATTTTAGTAACACATCTTATTTAACCTAATGTATCTAAAATATTACCATTTCAACACGTAGCCATATAAAAAATTAACAAGCTGTTGTACTTCCTTTTTTATACGAAGACTTTGAAACCCAGTGTATATGGAAGGTGCATTCACAGCCCATGTCAGTGTGGCACAGCCACATTTCAAGTGCTCCAAGCCACACGTGGCTGGCACGTGGCTACTGCCCTGGCTCTAGCAGAGGTGGGCCTGGGCCCCATGGGAAAGAAAGTGTTTGGAATCAGGGCCGATCACCGTGGCACGGACTGTGGGGAGATGTGCTCCCCACTGAGATCGGCTTATGCCTTCCATGTCCCCTTCTGAGAAATGGGGCTGGGGACGCCCAGCCCTGGGAGTGGGTGAAGACAGCCCAGCCCTCGGCAGGCACTTGGGAAATGCCAGCTGTGCCGGTGGCCTCAGGTGGTACCCTGGCTCTCCCGGGGTGCTGCAGTGGGCCTGGACCCCGGTCATTAGTGGCTGTCCCTGTCATCTGCTTCTTTTCCTGCACCTCTCAGGGCCCAGCAGAGAAGAATGTATTCACTGTGCGAAAAACTTTCACTTCCAAGACTGGAAATGTGTGCCAACCTGTGGCGAGGGGTTCTACCCAGAGGAGATGCCGGGTTTGCCCCACAAAGTGTGTCGAAGGTATGGTCTTCCTGGCTCGAACCCACACTGCTGGGGATTGGTGGTCAGCTGCGTCTAGCAAGGGCACGGTCAGAGGGCTGAGTCTGGTGGCACTTTCCCCAGGGACAGGTGGAGGGGCTGCTGCATGGGAAGCAGAGTAACCAGGTGCCTGCCCCTTGGACCTCACACCCCAGTGCAGACTCCACGGGGTGCCCCCGCCTGTGCCCCAGCTCAGGTTGCATCCTTCCCACTGGTGGTCATCAGGAAAACCATGTTTGGGGTTTTAAAAATATTTTTTTTAATGAGATATTTAGAGAAAGTAAAAAGATCCCAATAGTCTGCTCATTCTAAGGCCATTTCCTATGCAGTCCACGCACATGTACTTTAACCCTTCTCACCCTCCCCACGCATTTCCCCCATGTGCCTACACACTCCATTCTTACCTGGTTCTCTGGGCCTTGTAATGTTCCCTTTTGTTGTTGGACATGGGCCATTAAAGGAGAAGCCATTTGCTTTGGTGCCCTTGTGTCTTGCTGACCGTTGCCCTATGTCGGGACATCACAACCCAGAGCCCAGGGACAGTGCACGGCAGCTCCAGCTGGGGACCTGGTAGCACTGGCAGATCTACCCCACACGGGGGTCTGCCTCCTAGGCTATGCGTGAGAACTTCTGTGGGTTGTGACCTATTCCCTTAAAAATAAACAAACAAAGCCCTATGAGAGACCACTAAGTTCTTGCACTTGTGTGACCCGCAAAAAAGGGGTCTGGTGGGGGTTACGTATCTGTCCAAGGATCAGCCCCATCTACTGAGTTGAAGTAGGAAACTTGCCAGCCACTTGCAAGGTGCAGCTTTGCTGAGTCCTGCTCAGGGCCCTGGGCACAGATGTCTGAAGTAAACCTTTCATTTTAACCAGCCAGCTGGTTTGCAGATAATTAAGTACAGCAACCCAGGGAGAACTTGGAACTAAACAGTGTTAATCACTGTCATTTGTCAAATGCCCTGGAGTTCAGGGGATGCTGAGTATGCACACAACTGTGCAGCTGGACCCTCTCGGGCACCCAGAGGTGCTGGCGTCCCCTGCCCCCAGGAGGCAGGCAGCCCCACAAACCTCTCTCCTTAGGGACCGGAGGACAGGAGTTTCCTGGGTACTCGTTTCCACGTGAGGGGAAGCTGGCAGCCCCGGAGGGGAGTCCAGTGCTGTGACTGACACACCAGGTCTTGGAGAAACACCCACAGGATGGACCTCAGAGTGGAGTCCCTCCGGAGGAAGCATGGCCTCAGTCCCCTTGCTTCTCAGGGTCTCTCCTGAGTCAGGCAGCGTCAGCTTTTAGAGAGCCACAGGCGTCCTCCAGGCCCCAGAGTGCTGACTGGCACCGCGGCCATCCTCTGCTGCTGTGCCAGGGCAGCTCCCGGGGAGCACGTAGCCTCATGGTGCCGATATGGGGAAACCAGGCGGGGACACATGCCCGCTGGGTTGGCCACCCCAGGTTGAAGCTGAGAACAATCTGTGTTAAGTATCTCAAAAGAGATGCCGGAGACCGTCAGGACTTAGTGAGAGGACCTAGCAAGAGCCAGCAAGGCCGATCAGAAAGAAAAGGAGAGACTGCGGGGTACTTGCCTGGGGGGTAGACTAACTTCTCTCGCCCCAGCCCCCGGGGTTAATGGGGGCAGAGAGTTCGGGGACACGCCTTCTGCCTTGTTCTGTGCCCAGACTGAAGCTGACAGGAGCTCTTAAAGCTGGTGGCCTGTGTCCCTGAGACTTCTGGTGTCTGACTCTCACCTGGACCAGCGGAAGGGCAGAGGTGGGTGGGGGTGGTCCTGCGGTGCAGCGGGGAGAGAGGGCTGCTTTGGGCGTGCCCGCCCTTCCAGGACTGGCCAGGGCAAAGTTGCCAGGGTGTCTTGGGGGTGAAGTAGATGCCACAGAAGGTCACAGAACCAGAGGCATCTTGAAAACCACCCGCCCAAAGGTGGTCCTGTCCAAGAGGTAACCCTGACGGAAAGAAGCGGGAGCTACAAGGCAAAGGGGGGGATCAGCCAGGGGTGCACATCACCCCTCTCGAAGATTCTTTCCCCAGAGCTCCAGATGGGAGCCCAGGCCGCTCCCACCTTGCCCTGGGCCCTGTGAGCATGCAAGCGGAGACCCCACCGGGCCTGCCTGGACTTCTGCTTCCGAACTGGGAGCTACTGAGGGGTGTCATGTTAAGCTGCTGCACTGTGTTAGCAGCAATAGCAGAGCAATGTGTGGTGATTCGTCACCCCGCAATAGAAACCGAGGCACCTGCAGTCCCACAGAGCGTGGCGAGGACAGTGGTTCTCCACCGCAGCCCACTGCTCACGGTGGTTGTTCATGGACGAAGCAACCCTCGGCTCCGGCCTGGGAGCACCCAGCCCCTGGGCCTTCCAGAACACTGACGTTCCTTTAAGTGGCTCAGCCCAGTCCTGGCTCCCATCTCACTGGTGGGTGTCATCTGTAAGAGATGCCAGGAGGGTCCCTAGAGGAAAGTCATCCAAAGAAGGTACAGGCCAGATGTGGGGGGACAGTGTGACAGGGGCCAGATCCCTGGGGCTTCCCAAAAGTGCACGAGGAACAGGGTCTTGCACAGCCAACCCTGGTAAGCCCTCTGACCCCAACCTCCTCTCGGGGTGGCCTGTGTGGGGTGAGGGGAGAGGACAGGCTCCGGGGTGCAGGTTTGTCTGTGGGATTCACACATGACAAACACAGACCAAGGGCCTGCACTTGGGTTTCAGCATCCTCGGGCGCCCTAGGAGTATCCCACCTCCCATCCAGGGAGAGGGTGTGCTGCACCGGGGCTCCATGGAGGTGGAGTCAGTGGTGGAACCAGAACCCATCTGCTTTGGAAAGGGCTGCTTTGGAAAGAGGCCTGCCAGGAGACCTGGGGTCACTGAAGGCCTCACGTGGTAGGGGGAGGGGCATCTGTGCCAAGCCCAGCCTGCCGGGCTCCTGCCCCAGGCCCTGCCTGCCCCCTCCAAGCTCTGCCTGTGGGGTCTGTCCACCCTTCGCAGCAGCAGTGGGGAGGTGGGCAGATCAGAGTGCCGTGGAGACCGAGTCACCAGGAGCTGGACTCGGAAAAGGCAGTCGTGCAGCGGAGGTGCGCACATGGCCCTGGGTGGGAAGCGTGCAGATTCAAGCCTGAGGGCAGCGTCGGCAAGTTCTTTTTATAAAGGGCCAAAAGGCAAGTAGTTTGGGCTTCTGGGGCCATACTGTCTCTGTCACAGCTATTCAGGTCAGCATGATATCGAAAAAGCAGCCACAGACAATATGTAAATGAACAAGTGCCACTGTGGTCCCGTAAAACTGCTGGTGTGGCCTTGGGCACTAGTGCATCCACCCTCCCCTGGGGTCACGTTACTGTGCGTTAGAAACAGCCCTGGGTCCATCTCTGGCTAGTCTGGGCCAGGACTGGCCGGGAGGGGCAGGGATTGTAGGGCATCTCCCCACCTCCCCGGTGCAGGCTAGCGTGCCAGAAAGGAGGCTCAGCCTGGCTGGCAGCAGCAGCCCCTCCAGTCAGTTCCAGAGTCTGGTTTGTCACGTCCCTGGGTAGAGTCTGGCCCTGACCTCAAGCCTACAGCCATCACAGCCCGGCGGCTGCTGGAGGCAGCATGTGGCTTTGGGAGCATGTGTGGGCTGGGTGCCAGTGGCCAACAGGGCTGTCCTCCCATCCCGGCCACGTTCCTACCAACTGGGCATGGCTGTCTCTGCCCTCCCAGGACAATATGAGGTCGGATAGGAGGAAGGACATGCAAACACATGGCCCATGTCTCAGGGCATCATGGGGGACACAGTTGCAGCCTCTCAACAAGAGGACCAAACCTGAGGGGGCCAGAAGGGGGTCCCAGGAGGGTAGGAGGGCTCCAGGAAGGGAGCCCAGAGCAGTGGGGCCTCTTCCCCAAGCTTCAGCAGGAACCATATCTTCCCACAGGTGCGACGAGAACTGCTTGAGCTGTGAAGGCTCCAGCAGGAATTGCAGCAGGTGCAAGGCAGGCTTCACACAGCTGGGGACCTCCTGCATCACCAACCACACATGCAGCAATGGTGAGCACCAGCAGGGTGGCAGGCCCCCAGCCCCCCCCCCCCCAGCACAGTTGTCCAAAAAGACAGATGCACGTGTGCCCCGAGGGCCCCACTGGCCCAGCCTGGGTGTTCTCCCTAGACCCCTCCACGCCACCCCCTATATCCCCCTCGTGAATTCTCCCCAGTCACTTAGACTTAGCAAGAGCCCCTGTCCACAAGGCGCCACCTCTGCCACGCCGGGCTTGCGCAGTCAAGCGCATTGCAGGAGGGGGACTCCAGGAGCTACCTGGGTGCCGCCGGCCTCCCTCTGTGTCCCCCTTAGCTGGTGCACCACAGCAAACGTGGAAGGATTGAAACAATCTTAAGGCTGATCTTTCCCTTCTTTTTCCTTCCTGACGCGGGGCCCAGCTGACGAGACGTTCTGTGAGATGGTGAAGTCCAACCGGCTCTGCGAGCGGAAGCTCTTCATTCAGTTCTGCTGCCGCACGTGCCTGCTGGCTGGGTAGGGGCACCTGGCCGCCCGCAGAGGGCAGGGCGCTCCTGTCCACCCATCTGTCCGTCCACCTTCCTGCAGACTACTGGCCAGTCAGGGGCGGCGCCCTGCATCTGACAGCTTTATCCGCCCAGGAGCAAGGTCCTTCCGCAGCTTCTCTGGGCACCCAAGCCAGGTGGGTGGTGGCCCTTTAGGAGGTGTTCCCAAAACGGTGATATCCTCTCAGACACTGCTTGCTGGCTACAGTCTTCTGGTAAACTCTAAACGGGAACAAAATGAATTCTGGGAATCCACAGCTCCGGCTTCGGAGCAGCTTCTGGGACCATAAGTTTACTGAATCTTCAAGACCAAAGCTGAAAGGAAAGACGCTTGGCAGAACACATCACTCTTCTCCCCGTGCTTTTGTGCAGCTCCATAGTAAATCTCGCCGGCCTGGCCAGCGAGCCCTGGGCCATCCTCATGTGTGACAAAGGGCCAGCAGTCTACCTGCTCATCTCCTGCCACCAAGCAGTCTAGGGGACAGTTTGGTCAGACTGTAAATAGGTTTGAGGGCATAAAAGGTATGACCACTGGGGACGGAGCATCTATTTCTACATAGTCGGCTGCTTCGGAAACTGCAGCAGTGGCTTAGAAAGTCAGATGCCAAACCCAGATCAGAAGGTTCTTTCTCTGCAGCATTCTCCCTTGAGTGAGCCGTGCTCTCCTTGGTACTGTGTTCTACCTGAGTCTCCAGGAGTCTTAAGGAGCCGAACGCCCACCTCTACCTGATGCAGAGTCTTCTGAGGAGGGTGCTAGGGAGACACCGAGCAATTCCTCTTAACAAAATGTAAGCCCAGCCCATGAGTTGTTACTCGCCCGTCACGTCCCACGTCATGGAATTGCTTCTAAGGTACACTTGGCCTCTGCCCCCAGGAGACCTGCTCTTAAGGTGGACGCTCCTGTGTGTGTGTAAATTACTAGCCTACGGGACACAGTCGGATGGATTCTGCCAAACCTGTGTAGGCATTTTATAAGCTACATGTTCTAATTTTTACCAATATTAATTATTTTGACAAATGTTTCATATATTTTCATTGAAATGCACAGATCTGCTTGAACAATTCCCTGTATGACGGGAGTAACATTTGCCTTAAATTTTTTCGACCTCGTCTTTCTCCATATTGTCCTGCTCCTCTCTGTGACCACAGTGCATTGGACTTGTCCCCATGAGCTGAAGAGAACCCAGCTGTTGTTCATCAAATCCACAACTCCGAAAGAGAAATCGACAAAGCAAATACAATGTTAACCTTAAATTAATAAAAGAGTTAACATCCCATGGCATAGGAACCTGTATTTCTTTCCAAGGCACAAAAGAATTAAACATGAGTGCTGACCAAGGTGTGAAATGAACATCGCTTTATTCGTGGTTTGGGGATCTGATGTCATTATGTGGAAGGTCTTCTTTGAGCTTTAGCAAGTGTCAGTGTAATAAAGCAGTGGGGAAAATTCCAGAGTTCCAACCCCAGGACATCCTTTGGCAAAGAAACTCTCTTTGGGCCTCAAAGGCCTGCTTGGGTGGAGGGTCTAGAGCCCCCCAGATATAGGAACACCTTCCATCGGTGTTCCATATAGGAACACCTGTCAAGGAGGAGCCCTCCACGGCCCAGACTGCAAGCCTCTTCACCTATAGCTGCCAAGCATGATTTAATTAGGTTACAGCTTGTCTTTCGCACAGTGACTGAAATCCCTGCTCCCAGGCTATGTGCTGCATGGGATTTTTGCCATGACCTCTCTGTGAGGTCAGAAGCTTGTACTTGCTAGGAATCCTTTGGCTGCAAGTAAAGGAAATGTACCAACTAGACTCAACTTAGGAAACACCAAAGTGGGCGAGGGTCATTGTTTTGTGAATGCAGGGTTGATTCTGAATCTCAAGGAAGAGAGCAGCAGGGCCTTGGGAATCCTGGGACCAGCGTTAAATGTCACCTGGATCCTCTTTGCACTGCCGTAGCACCCTTCTCTCTCTCCATAGCCTGCTTCTCCAGTTGATAGGACAAATTACAAGACCACCAGGTGCATCTCCCAAGTGAAACTGGCATAAGTCCAACCCCTTGAGCAAACTTTCAGGGTCTGTTTCTTGGCCCTGCTTTCCCCAGGGACAGAACTTGGGCAGCCTGCCTTGCATTCGTGCTCACTCAGTACCATCAGCTGTGGTCACAGGGACAGGCTTGTGCAGCAGAATGTGGCTGCAAGGACCTTTGTGCCAGAGGAAGGGAGCAGTGTGCAGCTTTCTGAAAGTGGGGAGAGCCACACAACCCAACAGCTGTCCACTGCAAGCACGAGCTGACCCGAGTTGTCAATGTGAGGCAGTGAAGGAGTGAGTGTGCATGCTTGCGATACTGTGGCCAGGACTGAGCAGAATATTGATATGCATTCAACTTCCTCCATGAGACTGACATGGAATTAAAACCAGCAACTTGTTAATTACCCCTCGTGCAAGCCACCCTTTTCACCCCTACAGCCCAGATATCAACAAACCTGAGCTCTTTGCCCACTGACAGCTGACAGTCTGATGTGTGGAGTTGAATCAGAAATAAACTCCCTTTACGTCCCGAGGGACACCAATTACAGGAAGGCAACCAGGCAGCTTCGGGAGCAGGTACCCTCATCAAGTGGCTGGGCCAGCCCGTCCCAGGGCCAACAGGTCGGATGGGGAGTTGAGAAGCTGTTCACAAAGTCCTAAAGACTAAATGCCACCTTGTCAAAAGGCACTGACCACATAGAGTGCCTGTTCACAGATGGTCCAACCTTAAGGTTAAGATTGTCTGGACTGAGTTGGGGCAGGATACGTTTATGGATTTTAAGTAGCAGGATCATGGGTCATCTCCTCTAAATCTGTTGTTTCCTGTGGAGGTGAAGTGACCTCCCTTGGATGACACTCTGGGAAAGCTACTCCCAGAGTAGCCTGTGCCCAGAGTCGGGGGCTGGCTCTCTGCAGGAGGGGTATCATTCTGCAGCTGCCCAGATGCAGCCATGATGCATTTGTTTTAAACTAGCTTCATTTCCAGGGGGTGGGTTTTTCTGACCTTATCCCCAAATTCTTTGGCACATCACGGTGGCCCCCATGAGCATATCCCCATCCCCCCTGACACCACTAGTGACTTTATATCTTGCAGCTCTTCAAAGGGCTGGGGAGAATTAGACATTTTAGAGAAGACACACCTATGATGGGAAGGAGGGTGGACAGAGCTTTAAAAAAATAAAAGGGCAAATGTGTCCAGGAGTGGAGTGTCCTTGAACTTGGGGATACCACCATCTGCCGCATTTGCATCATTGGTAATATGGCTGGAGGGGCCTTTTGCCTAAAAGCTTTGGGCATGTTGGGGCCCCTGAGAGGAGGTGAGGGGTGGACTTTCAGATCAGAGGATGGAAAAGGAAGGAGGTAGAGAAATGAAGTATGAAAGGAGGACATTTTCACAGGAACAAGCAGGGGTGATGGAAAGTAGTATACCAAGGCCATTTTCCAGCATGGTAAAGTTCTGCCCAGCCAGCTGGGAGGCAAGTGGGTACTGGCTGCTAGGGGGAGAGGAGGGAGTTTGCTCCCCCGCCCTGGCCTTCACTGCTGCTTTCCTCCCATGAACCTTCCTTGTTAGTTGTCTAAGGCCTTTCCTGAGACTCCAGGCTCTGTGTCTTGTCTGCACAGAACAGCACCCTTTGATGATGCAGCACTGAGCTACCAAACCTCAGATCCTAGGGTTCAGTCCCACCACCCAAAGCCCCACCACCACCACTATGGACCAGCCACGCTAAGGGTGACCAGATATCTCAGCCTCCCTATTGAGCCAACAGAAACCAAAGTACTCAGAGCAGAGAACACCTTGTTGCCAAAAACAGTAGTTCTCAACCAGGGGTGATTTTTGTATTCCAGGGGATAATTGCCAATGTCTGGAGACATTTTTTGTTGTGACAACTGGAGGAATGTACTTGCATCTAGTGGGTAAAGGCCAGGGATGCTGTTAAACGTGCTGCAGTGCACAGGACAGCGACCACAACAAAGAATTATCCAGCCCCAAATGTCAATAGCGTTGAGGTTGAGAAACACGGGCCAAAAGAAACGGAATCAAAAAAATTCTGTTTGCAACTTTATAGAGTTACCCTAAAGTGAATAAAACCGCATCTGGTTTGATTTCTGTCCCTGTTCCTGTGCTGAAGGAAGGGAAAGTTGTATAACTTTTGCTTTTTAAAGTAAAGAAATACTCCATCACCACTCTTTTTCTAAATGCAGCAAAAGAAGGGCCAAGAAAAACCAGCTTTCTGGCTTAAGGACTCCACCTGGTGGTCCTCTCTGGAAATAAGTAAAGTTTGTATTCTTTTATTTTAACTTTTATTTTGAAACAATCATAAAGCGAAATCATAGAAAAGTTGCAGATACAGTACAAAGAAATATTCTGAACAATTTGAGAGTAAGTTGCTGATATGATACTTTATGATTCCCCCCTCAAATACTTTAGTGGGTATTTCCTACAAACCAGGCATTCTCCTACACAACCATCAGAATCAGGAAATTAATATTGATATGTTACTACCATCTAACCCTCTGAATGAATTCTGTTTTTGCCAGTTGTCCCAATAATGTTCTTAGCAAAAGAATCCAGTTTAGAATCACACTTTGCGTGTGGTTATGATGTCTCTTTAATGTTCTTCAATCTGGAACAGTTCCTAAGTCATGACCTTAAACCCCTTAAAGACTCAGGCCAGTTATTTGTATGCTGTCCCCTCAGTTTGTATTTGTCTGAGGTTTCCTCGTGTTTTGACTCAAGTCATTTATCTTTGATAGGAATATCACAGAAGTGATTCTGTGTTCTCCTCATTGCATTCAGGTGGTGCCGGATTTTTATTTGTTCCATTATTGGTGATGTTAACTTTGATCACTCGATTAGGGTTTTTTCCCCTTGGCTATGAAGTGATGCTTGCCAAAGGATGTCCACTGTCAGTGCAACAGGGCAAAAAATAAACAGCCACCACAAGAATTGGAAACAAAGAAATAAAACTATCATTATTCTCAAATAGCATGGCTATATATGTAGAAAATCCACAAGAATGGTTACAGATAAATTATTAGAATTAATAAGTGAATTGCACAAGATTTCTGGATACAATGGCAATATACAAAAATCAACTGTATTTCAATATACCAGAAACTAATGGTTAGAAAATGAAATTTTTAAATAAAAGATACTATTTACAATAGCATCAAAAAACTATCAAATATCTAGACTAAATCTCGTAAAAGATATGTAAGACCTCTGTACAAAAACTATAAAACACTACTGAAATTTAAAAGGGTCTAAATAAATATAGAGTTATATCATGTTCATGGATTGGAATAGTCAACATTTTAAAGACATCAATTCCCTCCAAATTCATCTACAGATCCAATACAATAAAAATTGCAGCATGAGTTCTTTTTTAGATACAAGATATATCTAAAATTTATATTAAAGTGCAAAGGACAAGAATAACCACTATAATCTGAGAAAAAATGGGAGCCTTTTGGGGGGACAATTATCAAGTTTTTAAAATAATAAAACAGTATATTTTGTATAATATTATATTGTATAATAAAGACAGTATATTTTGCAAGCATAGCCAACTATACCCATACAGCAGAATAGCTAGTCCAGAGGCAGACCCTCACATATTCGGACACTTGATTTATGACAAGAGCGGCACTGCAGAGCAGTGGGAAAAGGTGGTCTTTTCAATAAATGGTGCTGGGTCAACTGAATATCCACATGGGAAAAAATATATCTCAATCCCTACTTTGGACTATGCACAAAAATATATTTCAGACAGACTGCAGATCTAAATGTGAAAGATAAAACAATAAAGCTTTTAAAATAAAATATTCATTATTTTGGAGTAGGCAAAGATTACTTAAAGAGCACTCAAAAAACATTAACAATACAGGGGAAAGTTCATAAATTGGATTATACTAAAACTGAGAACTTCTGTTCATCAAAAGACATCATTAAGAAAATTAAAAGACAAGCCACAGAGGGGGAAGATATTCACTGTACACATATCTCACAAGGGCTCATGTCCAAAAAGCATAAAGAGCTCCTACAAATCAGTTAAAAAAAAAAAAGCCCAATAGAAAAATTGGCAAAACACATAAACAGACACTTCATTAAAGAGGCTATCCAAATGGCCATAAATATATATAAAAAAATTTTCAATCAGGGAAATACAATTAAAACCACAATGCGATACCACTACCAACCTACCAGAATGGCTAAAATTAAAAAGACAGACAATATCAAATATTAGCAAGGAATTTAAATTGGTACAACCACTTTGGAAAACTAGTATGTACGTAAGCTGAATAAAAGTAAGCCCTATGACCCAGCAATTCCATCCCTGGGTATATATTAGTATATGCATTCACTTAAAGATATGTATTACAGTGCATAGGTACACTATTTATAATAGCTCCAAATTGGAAATTGCCCAAATGCTCATCAACAGCAAAATGGATGTTGTATTATTAAATAGGATATTGACACAATGAAATACTGTATAGCAGTGAGAATAAATGAACTACACCTACACACAAAGGTAATGTTAAACAAATCTACATAAGGTACAATTTTATTTCCATAAATACAACATTAGGCAAAACAAATCTATATAAGATGTCAGGATAATGGTTAGCCTTGGGGCAAGGGTAGTGACTGAAGGAGAACAGGAGGTGAGGCTTCTGGAATGTGGCAGTGTCCAGTTCTTATGAGGATGCCAGTTGCTTGGGTGTGTTCAGTTTGCACTCTCTGTATAGTATATCATAATTCAATAAAAGTTCAAAAAGAATCAACTCCAGGTGGATTGTAGAGCTAAATGTGAAAGGTAAAACAATCCTGTAGTAGATAATACAGGAAAATATGTTGGGGATAAGAACAGATTTCTTAAACAAGGCACACCCATGTGCATACATACACAATCCACTGACCCTAAAGAAAATGATAAATTGAACTACATAAAAATTAGAAACTTCTAATCATCCAACAACACCATTATGAGTGAAAAGGCAAGCCATAGAGTGTGTTCCTATCCAGAATATATAAAGAAATCCCACAAATCAGTAAGAGAAAGGCAGACAATGCAATAGAAAAAAATGAGCAAGAGACTTGAATGAGCACAAACGAAGATCGCGTAATGGACAATACAAATAGGAGAAGTTTCTCGGCTTCATTAGTTATTAGAGAAAAGCAATTCGGAGCAATAGTGCAATTATCACCACACACCCATCAGAATCGCTAAAATTATAGATTGACGATGCCAATGAGGCTGAGTTTAGAAGCCATGAAAAAAAATCCTTACACACCTCTAGGTGTGTATATTATTTCAGCCTTTTAGCCTAACCGTTAGGCATTACCTCTTGGTGATACCATGCCCTATGTCCCGACAATTCCACTCCAGCAGAAACTCAGGCACATGTGCATCAGCTCTATGTACTAGAAAATTCACAGCCGAGTAATTCAGAATAGCCCCAAACTGGACACAACCCTGATGTCCATCAACAGCAGAGTGATTAAGTTACGGTATGAGATGTTTGTTCAATGGAACGCTCTACAGCAGCAAAAGCTAACAAACCATCGCTGTATGCAACCTGGATTGACTCCCAGACATTATATGGACTCAAAGAAACTAGACAAAAAAACCACACACACACACACAGAAACACAGAAACTGCCTTGTAAATGATTCTATTTATATTAAAAGCAAGCAAAACTAATCTGTAGTGCTGGGTTCGCGGTTGCCTTTGGGAAGAGAGGGAGGCTTCAGAATGGTGTTCTTTTTTTCGACCCTAGCATCGGCTATGCAGGTGTTCACTCTGTGGTCATTTCGTCACACTGTAGACTTCTTTCCTGTATATCATAGTTCATACTAATATTTAAATGTTTAGAGGCCACAGGCTTAACCCCAAACCCTACCGTGCCCGCTGCCGGACTGCGGGGAGATGACCTAGCCCGGGTTCTCACGTTGTAGCCTTGGGCCAAATCCCAAGCCTCAGACGAGAACTTGAAGTCCTGGACCCTTCACTCGACCGGTGAATCCCACCGGTTCCCGCCCCTCCTGGGTGGAGTGCGGACAGTCACAGCCTCCCTTTCCCACCTCGAGGTACAGTGATGTATGAGAAAGTGCCACTCGAGTGTTTCCACATTTTGCTTTATTTTTGGACAAAAACGCCTGGATCAGGGTCACTCCAGAGTCCAGATACGCCTCAGGAAAGAACTCAGAACCAGAAACAGCCCCAGCCCGTGCGCCAGGACGTTCTTTAGGTAAGAACCTCCCCCGGGGGAGGGGTGTGTGTGTTGGGGGAAGTGGGGGGAGTGCTTTTCGATTGTTTCGGCCTGGTAGTCGAGCTGCGCGCGCACGCGCCGGCTGCGATTGCTGATGCCTGGCGGCGGGGCGCGAGGCACGCTGGGCCATCTCGCTGGCGGGAGGCAGCAGGCTGGCTACGGTGCGGGGCAGCGGGCAGCGGCAGGATGGTCAAGCTGACGGCGGAGCTGATCGAGCAGGCGGCACAGTACACCAACGCCGTGCGGGACCGGGAGCTGGACCTCCGGGGTGAGTCTGGGGAGCGGGCGGGTCGTCGCCGGGCCGCACCGCGGCGCCTTATGGTCCGCGCCCCGCGGCGTGCGTCGAAGGCCGGAGCTGGGCCTGCGGGCCGGCAGTCTGGTCCCGGAGCCAGGCTGCGCTAGGACCGCTCCGGCCTGATTCTTGCCGTTGTTGTAAACGACCACCCCGTTAGGCTCTTGTGAGGCTTCTGTTACCCGCGCTGCTGCTCACCGACGCGGCTGACTTAATTACTTCCTGGTGCATGCTTGCGGCTCTCTGTTAGGCCTTGCTTTAGCGTATTTCACAGTCCGAACAGTTTGAGGACAGGGAAGATAGGCTTGTTAACGTTTGTAACCCTAGTACAGGGCGAGTGGTTGGTTCTTAAGTGATACCGTGAGTGCAGGTAGGATATGTGTTAATTATCCCTGATTTGTGAGGGAGGAAACTAAGTCCTGGAGCAAAAGCAATTGTTTCCCTCCAATATTTTCTACTTATTAGCTTAAGTTGTCTGGTATTTCCCTTTTATGAAGACATTGTAAAGATTGAACTGTTTCACCAAGGCCCGCACCGCCGGGTGCCATGTATAAGTGACGGAAGCGCTCCGAACTATTCAGATTCCCGTAGCTATTTCAACTTTAGTAGGGCTTGGTAAGAAATTGGGAGCGCAGCTAGCTAGTTAGCATTTCAGGAGACAGCTTTAGGGAGGATGCGGAAGAGCAACTTCTCTGAAGATAAGATTATGCAGTCGTGGCCAGGGATTTGCTCCCACGGGAACTTAGGTTCTCAGAACCATCCCTGCGGGCTCTGCTTTCTGCTTAGATTCCTTGGGAAATCCCAGTGCTTTTATTTTGTTGAAATTAAGTTTCTTAGAGAAATGTTCGGTTCAAGAGCCTCATCACTGTCACTGTCTTGGCATACGTTTGGTGATCTCTGTCTGAAATGCATTCAGTACTGAGACTATTTTGGTGCTGTACTTACTTTGATATTAGTATGTACAACTCTGAATTATGTATTTTAACTTTGGCTGGGTTCATTTCTTTTCTTCTCCTAGCACAATAATTATGCGCAAATTAGTATTTGAGTGAATTGTTTACAGTGTGGTTTATCATCACGTATAAATCCTTGACCTTTATTTAACTCTGAATTGGAGCTGGAGGAGGTTAAGTAAGGGGGAACTGTCTTGCCATGAGGATCTTGATGGGTTCTATGAATCTGGTCTGTGAGAACACAGAAGGTTGAGACTGCTGTTCACAATATCTGAACAAAGCTTGGGCACTGACAATAAGCAACTCAAAAGTGTAAATTCCTGTTATGCCGCCTGACTAGCTCTAAGGTCTTAGAACAGTGTGCGGCACCTTGTAAATGTTCTTATAAATGTTAGTTACCAATGTTACTCTTAATAAGCATCCCCATTATCATTGCCCTTGGCCTTGTCATCATGAGCATCTTCATGTTCACTGCTAGACCATAAGCTTCCTGGCAGTGGGGACTTGTGACTCTTTTTCTTCATTTTGTCTCCAGTACCTTGCACAGTGTTTGGTGTGGCATAGGTGCTAGGTAAACACTTCTGAATGAATCAAAGCCTTGAGTCAAATTACCATGAAATATTGCTAAATGTTTTAAGGGACCTTTTAATTATATCTTTTGTGCGTGTGTGTTTTCCCCTCCATTTTGCAGGGTATAAAATTCCTGTCATTGAAAATCTAGGTGCTACCTTAGACCAGTTTGATGCTATTGATTTTTCTGACAATGAAATCAGGAAACTGGATGGTTTTCCTTTGTTGAGAAGACTGAAAACGTTATTAGTGAACAACAACAGAATATGGTAAGTGTCTGCTGGTAGAAAGTAATTGCTTTCCCCATGGAGTAAATGTAGTGTTCCCTGAAGAAGTTATGGCACCTACTGCCGGTTAACTGTTTCTTCTTAAAATAAGAAATGAGCTGCACTTTTCCCATAGAGATCCAGAGAGTAACTTGGCATTAATCTACTCTTATTTGCATCTATTCAGAAATCTTATATATTTTTATAATCATGGTAAGTTTCTAATTTAAATTAAAAAGATGCGGATGTGTACACTTTTTGGCTTCTAAAACAGTTATGAGAGGGGTCAGAGTAAAAGGATGTACAAAGTTAAACAATTATATTTTTGACCGAGCATCTGTCTTTACCTGATACCTTCTGCTACTTGTTTTTAACTATAACTGATTTCTAGATTATTATTTATTGAGATCTTTTTCGACCCTCTAGCAGTTCCATATAAACTTTATTGGAAAAAAGTTATTGAAGATTTATAAAAGTACTGGGTGGTGAGGTAGGGTTTTTTAAGATAGAAATATTTCTCACATGTTAACAGTTCCCTGTGGTAAAGTTGTATGTCTTGTACCTGAGCTGTGAATGCAGAATCACTTGTATTTCTGTACTACCTGCTACCAAGTGAGCTAAGTAGTTTGTTCCACCCAGAAGTCTCACCTTTTCTTAGGTTCTACTAGATGGTGTGGCAGTGGAAAGAGCCCTAGGCAGAGTCCAGGAGTCAGGGGTTCTAAAATCATCCCACTTCTATCACTGACGCTGTGCGCTCAGATAAGGCTTCCTCTTTGTGCCGAGTTTCCCTTCTTGTCACGTAGGGGTGTTGGAAGAATGATCTCCAAGTTTCCGCCAGTGTTGCCATCTGAGATCCTCTGAGCAAGGAGGTAGATTAAATTGTTAGCTTATTTAATTTTCATTTTTACTAAGAGTCTATTTTTATTTTAGCCGTATAGGTGAGGGACTGGATCAGGCTCTGCCCTGTCTGACAGAACTCATCCTCACCAACAATAGTCTTGTGGAACTGGTAAGTTGCACAGGGAGTAAATGTTTTGGGGGGAAGGGGTTAAGGGTATTATGTGCTTCTTAAAGAAAATTTTCAGAATCCAGAAAATCTCACAGAAAAATTATCTCATCATCTTCTTTCTTTGTCTTTTTCTTAATTCAGGATCTGGGCCTTTTGGGTTATGTATGCACAGTAGCTATTCTGATTTGAGATGTGCTAGAATTGTCAAACACAGACCACATTTCAAAGACAGTACAAAAAAAAGAACGTAAACTATCTCAATAATTTTTTATATTGATGTCGAAATGATGATATTTTGAATAATAGGTTAAATGTATTATTTAGATTAGTTTCACCTGTTTATTTTAATGTGGCTACTAGGAAATTTTAAATTATGTATCTGACATGCATTAAATTTTGTTGAACAGTTCTAGTCTAGAAACTTTTACTCTTCGTATTAGATGAACAATCCACCTGGAACTAATTTTTGTATTAGCAAGTTTTCTTGGCACTATGTGTATATGATCATTTTGACCTATTTATTTTTATGCTTTTTAAATTTCTGCTCTGAATGTGTGATTTTTAACAAAATTGATTTGTTATGCTATTTTTGTAACCTAAATTTTCCACATCAAGTCTAGATGTTTAAATCCATATTGTGTAAGTTAATTTTGGGTTATTATGACTCTACCTTCCTTCCCTGTTTCCCTCATTGTTTAGAATCAACTGTTTGTTCCTTTCCTTGTGGGCTGGGTCCATAACATCCTTCAGATTCTCAAAGAGATGCTTACTTTCTCCAAAAGTGAGAAAGCACTGGTCTGTGGCTATATCCTTTTTAAAATGTATGAAGTGTTCACCCTGAAATTCTTGTTCATAAGGAAAGTGTCCCATAATAGGTGTTGTTAGAGAAAGTATAGTTTTGTTTAAAACTTTTTGCAAAGATAAAGACTGTTGGTCTTTTCTGTTACTGAAAGAAGTGTTAAAATCTCACATGATGGTAGTGGATTTGACCATCTCCCTGAATTCTGTCAATTTTACTTTTATATATTTTGAGGTTATCTTACTTTAGACATAAAAATTTTAAATTATTAATATTTTCCTGGCGAACTGAACCTTTTTATTATGTCGCTACCCTCTATCTCTGTTAATGCTGTTTT
>NW_012143190.1:1039089-1071691 GCF_000956105.1 Propithecus coquereli | reverse complement strand
TAAGATTCTTAGGGAGTATCTTGTCATTTGGTTTGGTTGTAGCTATTGACCATACGTTTTGGTTTTTGCTATTCTGCTACACTGTATTTTATGCAATAATTTGGGAAGATTGAAAAACTACCCTGCCTTCTTTTCATGATTTGGTCTTTTTTAAACCATACTACTCCTTATCCTTGAAAATTATTTAAGGAGGTTTGTGGGAGGCCTAGATAAAGGTCCCTTCCCTGATATTTGTCACTCCTGACAAATGCTAGTAGGAAAATCCACCTTACACTAAGATTCTGGCTTCAGGTTCCCTGTGTGAATAGTTGCTTGAGAGTTGGATCAACTTTGGCATTGTTCTCTTTTCCAAATCATTGCTCAGTGGTCATTTTGAGATTGCTGTAGGAAATCACTTTTTTTTGGTCTCTTCTGCTATTGAAACAGAATCTGTTAATGCCAAGATTTTAAGTTTAAGAAGCTCAAACGTATTTACCAGTTTATTCAGTAGAAATCATTTAAGCATTTGTGATATGCTGGTATTGGGCTTGGTGCTGGAGTGTTGAAAAAACAAAGGCAGTATGGATACTTGCTCCAAAGGCATGCTCCATTTCAAAAATCTCAAAATAACGTGGTGTTAGCATTTTTACCTGTGACTATTACTTTACAGGGTGATCTGGACCCTTTGGCGTCTCTCAAATCACTGACTTATCTAAGGTATGGAAATTATTTATTGTGGTGATAAAGCTAAGAAAGTCCTTTAAAATAACACCTTTAGCAGCCCTGACCTTAATGCAATCAGTTAGTTAAAAAAGTATCTTTTAAAAACAAATATTGTAGATGTTTCCTTAATGTCACTTAAATTGTCATGAGGTTGAAATGTGAAGAATAGTGAACTTTCCCTTGATTTATAGATTGATTAAACTATTCAAATGGACCTCTTGAATGCTGTGCCATGAACAAGGCTGGCATTGTGTTGTTCCTTTTCTTGTAGTATTCTAAGAAATCCTGTAACAAATAAGAAGCATTACAGACTATATGTGATTTATAAAGTTCCACAAGTCAGAGTACTGGATTTCCAGAAAGTGAAACTAAAAGTAAGTATTCTGTTGCATGTAAGTCATTATAAAGTTGTGTGTTTTTCTTTATAGTTTTGTTATTTATTTTTAAAATTGCCTGTTTCAGTAAATCTTACCTTTGTAATAGAAATATTGGGGAGGGAATGTTGAGTTGGATTTTTTTCTCATAGCAGGGTTTATGGTATGACTTTGAGCTAAAGCTTTTTTATATAGTATTGGCCATTCCAAAGTTTACAAGGTGTCAAAGCCACAGTGAACACTATTAACAGTGGATTGTCTGGTTAGATACATTGCCAAGGAGAAGCTTGGTATAATCCATATTTGAGCAACTCTGATTGTTAGAATGGTTTTTCCTTTTATCGAGAGTCCAGTTTTTATTTGTTTATTTAAATACGTTTTTACCTTCTTAGTTCCCTGGGATCCCCTCCTTTAGTAGGAGAGGGAACTTTCTTTAGGGAGCTTCACCAGAGAAGGCAAGACCGCTGTGTCTTCTTTTATTTTGCAATCGGCTTTTTGATATTTTTACCAGCCCAGAGTATTCTAGGAGCGCTCTCTTCCATGTTTCTGAGGAATGCATCTCAATGCACGTGGTATTCCTATTTCCATTAACTCTGTGTGTGGTGTCGCTGTAGGAGCGTCAGGAAGCAGAGAAAATGTTCAAGGGCAAACGGGGTGCACAGCTTGCAAAGGATATTGCCAGGAGAAGCAAAACGTAAGATACGGATATCCAACTTAACTCCACTTCACCTTCAGAAACACTGTCTGTCTGGCAGTTTGCCTCCTACAAAATTACCCAAAAACTGTGACTAATAAGATATTTAATTCGAATGCTGGTAGTCCATGACTGTCAGTGGTCCAAACATCAGAAGAAATTTCTACCAGGGTAGCAGAGCCAACTATTTTAGCATTCAGTCTTAATGTGATGTTGTATACGTCCTGTTTTCTCTGTAGGAAGATGAACTGGGTGGTGTTTCTGAAGGAGAGAGTTCTTGTATCAGTTTGTTAACAAAGATAAGATACTACACTGGTTGAATTACTTTCAAAAGCTTTTGAAAGTAAAAGAGAAGCAATTTCTATTGATCTGGGGTTAACAGTTGTGTTCTTCCTCCCCTCCCAAGTTTTAATCCAGGTGCTGGTTTGCCAACTGATAAAAAGAAAGGTGGGCCATCTCCAGGGGATGTAGAAGCAATCAAGGTAATAATGTGTTGGGATACTTGGACTGGAGAGAGCTGAGATGGGTTTAGGATACGTGTAATAAACAAGTTCTGAACATTGCAGATTCCATTTTCCCACAGTTGTTAGAATACAACCGTATTTCTCTTTTGAGGAAAAACTGGCTTAAAATTATTTGACCAGATTTTGACGTGAATGAATTACATGAGCCAATTCAAGTAGAGGCCGCTCGCTCTCTCTCATTTTCCCAGGATTCATTTATTACTTTGAACAGTTAGTTACCTTGGTATGCTGTGTCAGTGTTTGCCTTAATTTTTACTTTCAAAGATTTGCTGTCTCACAAATCCTGTTAGGTGATCAGTGGGAAATCTTAATTTTATAATAGTGCTTCCTAAATTATCCAGTAACATAATTCAAATAGGTACTTCACTTAGCTAAAATTTTAGGACATGTGGAATGATAATTTGCTCTCTTTTGGAAGAGGGCCTGCATCTCCGCACCAGTTTTGAAAATTTATGATTTGGTTTCTAGGTTCATTTCAAGTGTACCAATGAAATTCTTCCCCCAACACAAAACTATTTACTGTTCCAACTTGAAAAGTTGCTGTGAATTTCTGGAGGTGTTTTCTGGGTGATTGATACTAGTTGAAATTAATTGTCTCTGTTGTCCTCTGTCCTCCAGAATGCCATAGCAAACGCATCAACTCTGGCTGAAGTGGAGAGGCTGAAGGGGTTGCTGCAGTCTGGTCAGATCCCTGGCAGAGAACGCAGATCAGGTCAGGTTCTGTCTTTGTACATTCAAATTAATGTTACATTCAAAGTGTAACTCTCAGTTTAGATGCTATAATCTAAGAATGCCAGAATAGTTCCTCCTTACGTCAAATCTAATATACACGAAATCCTTTTTAATGCTCTTTGAAGATAAAGTATTTGATGAAGACAGTTAAGTCATAGGACTGTGGGGGGGGTTCATGTAAAAGTTGAAGCAAGCATTTCAAAGCCATGGAGTAAACGGAACACTAGAGGTGACCACGTGGACTATGACGCGTGTGTGTGTGCGCGCGGTAGCTTAGTAGTTAGGAGCATGGACTCTAGAGCCAGGCAGCACAAGGCTCAAATCTTAGCTTCACTAGCTCTGTCCTTTCGCAAGTTTCTCCAAGTCTATTTCCTCATCTTTAAATCTGAGATAATGACAGTACCAACCTCAGAAGGTTGTTGAGATAACTAAGAGACTGTGCTTAGCACAAGGTTTGACATTAGCTAGTTTTTGATAAGTGGTAACTATTGTGATATTCAAGTGCAACACGTCGGGCAATGGGCATATAAAATAAAAAATACTCAAATACATACTATAAGTTTTGATATGAATATAACTGGGGGCTTCTACCTAGACCGGTCAGTAGCTCAGGGAGAGTTTCACATTCTTATGTGTGAGCTGGGAACTAAAAAATGAGTAAGACATTTTTTAAGACCAGTGACTTTTGCCAGTGTGGTCCATGGGCCTCTGGGGGTCTTCAAGGTCAAAACAGTTTCTGTAGTTCCAGCAAGGTGTTACTTTGCTTTTTTCATTGTATTAACATTTGCACTGATGGGGCAAGAGAAATGGTGGGTAGAACTGCTGGTGCCTCATGGCAGTGGCCAAAATGATAGTAATTATTATATTCCCTGCTATGCACTCCTGGTAAAATATATACCATTTTCACTTAAGAGTGTCCTAAATGAAGCAATGAAAGTTATTTTATTAAATATCACCCTTTTCTGGGTGACAGAATGGGACATGTGCATATCTACCTACCTGAGTTGGATGGTTACCTCCATGCACTGGTGCAGTTGTTTTCAGTTGAGAGGCAGCTGTCTTCTGAACATGAATGAAGTGAGCCTGTCACTTCAAAGAAAACAACAGACAGTATTGATTGCCGATGATAAAATTCAATATTTCAAGCAAAAATTAAAATTTGGAAAACTTGAATCTGTCACTGTAACCTTGACAGCTTCCCAGTATTTAAAGACTTTTCTGGGGAAATCAGTGGTAATATTAATGGATGTGAACTAACGGATGTGACTTTTTTGATATTATATAATGAAATAGCTCAGCAATTTGTAAGATCTGCAAAACTCAGTAAGCCACTGTTTTCCAAATGATGTTACAAAATCATGCATGGGTAAAGGATCCACTCAAAGTACAAAATAGACCAATGAATTTTCAAGTAAGAGTGTATGAAAAGTTCATTGATAAGGTTTCAGACTTCACAATGCAAACTAACCCTTAAGAAACTACCACTTGTCAAGTTTTCACATAGAATCTAAACAATATTCACACTTATCTTCAAAGGCAATTAAAATATTGCTCCCTTTTCTAATTATATGTCTGTGTGGCCAGATTTTCTTCATACCCTCCATTCAAAATAATGTATTGCAGCAAATGGAATGCTGAAGCCAATACAAGAATCCAACTGACTGCTGTTCAGTCAAACATTACAGAGATATGCAAAGATATAAACGTTAACATGTAATGGATTTATTGTTTTAGTGAATTATTGTTTTTAAAAATCCTCAGTTTTAACTTCTAACATAGTATCAATAAATGCAATCTACGTAAACGAAAGCTCTTTGGGTCCTAACACTAAAAAGTATGGAAACTGCTGAACTAGACAAGGACAGAGAGGCATCCTAGGCAAAAGGAACTGCACAGGCCAAAAACCTGCAGTATACCAGGCCCACTTGAACTGAAAGCAGGCCAGTGTGAGTGAAGCTCAAGGCATGGAGGGCGGGAGGGAATGTGGCCAGATGAGATGACAGGGAATAAGCCCATGTAGGGTGCTGTGGACCGTGTGATGGATTAGGTCATTAGTCTTGAGAACATTAGAAAATCTCTTGAAGGCTTTCAAAGGCTCAGTGCAAACAGAAGTTGCGTAGAGGGCAATATCAAAACTGCTTATTGTGACTACAGTGTGATTGAATTACTGAATTGATTTGCTTCCCACAGAATGTTTTATTTAGGCCTTCCCTTGGGACTTGAAATGTAATCTGAAAGCACATTGGGGAGAGAAAGATAGGATATTGTCCTTGGTGCCCCATTTGCTAGGTCTCAACAGGCCCAGGCTTCCAATTTGCACTTCCTAATGGCGTTCTTTGATAGTTTTGTATTTTGAAATCTGATGTTTGATCTAACTATAGAAACAATAGATTCAAACAGTAGTAATTTTCCCAGTTAACAGGGTTACAACTTTTTTTTTCAGAATACATTGACCAAAACGTGGTTTTTTTTCCAGAATACATTGCCACAAATTATTGAACAAATGTAACATTCTTTTGATGGTTGTTGCCAAATTTCCCTAATTTAGAGACAAAAATGTTACTGCCTGATCTCAGTATCTGGCATGTAGTACCCAAAATACCCAGATGCTTTTTAAGTATTTCCAGTTTCTTTGCCCATGGTAGTGGCAAGAGCTATATATGAGTATAACCTTCTCACCATCACAAAACATGAACTGTTTTCAACTACAATGGGAACCAGTGGTTTTGACTTTCATAAAACACCTTTATGACCCTTTTCCTTAGAAATTGCCCATCCCTTCCAATCCCTGCCCAAGGACAGACTGTCCCTGAACTGTACGCTCCTCGAGGGGCTGCTTTTGGTCTTTTGTACCTAGCCCAGTGCCTGGCACACAGGAGCCGCAGAATGGGCACTCACATACTAAGCAAACAGAGTCTCTAAAATTGAAATGACTTCTGGTTTTGTGGTTTTCTTTAGGGCCCACTGATGATGGTGAAGAAGAGATGGAAGAAGACACAGTGACAAATGGGTCCTGAGCAGTGTGGCAGATATATAATGGGCCCTTTTGGGACACGTTTTTTGAACATCGGATAATAACCTTGTTTGTGTCAGCAAAGTGAAATCTGTCAGCATTGTTGAAATGCTTAAAACTGCTGCTGATAATTTTGTAATATAAATTTTGAAATTAAGTGTCAGTTTTCTATAAATAGTATAAATAAAGGCCACTCACTGTGCTGCCAAGTTGTGTGTCATCGAGGTGTTTTGCAGTGAGATCTAAAGACATAATTTAAGATGGAAATGTTGGGGGGTGGCATTTCTAGATAGGCTTTCCTGCCCTCTGAAATGTTTACATTTTCAAATTCTTCCTAAAAGACAACCAGGTTTTAGGACTTTCATGAATCTTTTGACTTTTTTCATTAACTTTGCCTACAAACATCGTACAAATTTATGAACTGTTGATTTGAAAAATTATAGAGGGGAAGTGTGGCTTATGCTTGTCAGGTGCTGAAATGTGAGCAGAGGAGCAGCATTTTGCAACATTTAGAACATGGTAGGGGAGTCGTGGCTTCCCTGGTAGGTGGGCTAGGCACACCTTGCTCAGCTCCTAGATGCTTACTGCGTTCTTTATCTGCCGGCCTTCACTAGGCAGCAGGTCCCCTCAACTGTCACTTCATTTCCATCACTTAATTAATGATTTCTTAACCGTGACTGGAAATGAGACTTAATAGGAAGGATTTTTAAAATACTAATGCCTTTGGCTCCCCACTAGGTATTCTAGTTTCTTTGGGTGTTTTTCCTGGGTGATTCCTGTGTGAAACACTCTTCTAAATAGTCCCCTGAACAGTTCTGGTGATTGCTGATGAAAAATACCTAAGACAGGAAGAAACTGTGCCTTCAGGGGCTGACGGTCTGGCTAGGAAGACAACCACAAGAAACAGTGCTGCTAAGCCTCAGTGCAGTAGCAACTGAAATATAAGAATGGGGTGGAGCATTCCGGAATACTTTGGGAAAGAGGTGGCACCTGGGCTTCAGGAGAACCTGGCCTTTAGATTTCATCAATGTGACCCTAAGACAGTGCTTTTCCAACTCCCAACTCCTTGAGCAGTTCCTCTAGAAACTATTTATTGATGGCCCAAACCAGATTGCATTGCTCTGTTCTCAAGTTTTATCCTTGCCTTGGTAAGTTTGGAGATCAACATTTTTTACAAATTTCTGAGGCATGTAGGCACCCAGGACATAAACCATATATACAGTAGATAGATTTATAAACCCAAAGTCTGCTGTTAATTTATTTTGAGGGGATGGTAACTTAATGTCTACAATTCATGCTCTCCTCTACCCCTCACCAAGAAGCCCGTTGGGATTAGGACAGAAGAAGGACTTGTGTGGGGCTCTTTAAGTTACGCTTTTTCCAGGGTTGGATCAGAGTCTAGCTCCTGCAACATCTTTGGCATGGGCCAGGCCAGTGAGGGTGACTTTTCTACTCCCACATAGCTCTTCTGTTAATGCGGGATTACCTGTTGCTTCTGCTTCTGATAGGACAACTGCAACGATTCCATTTTTCTTTTCCACAGTTAAGATCCAGGGAGGCTCCCTGTTCCCGTCATATATGAGCCACCTTACTGGGCGGGACTCTAGCTGGTCAACAGCCTCAGTGATGACAAGTTGGTTGCAGTTAAGTGTCAATGTCCTAAGGTAGCTTTTCTCTGATCATATTCCTTACCTCTAAGGAGTAGCTTACTTTGGGTCTCTGGCCCTGACTACACTGTAGCACTTAGCACTGATATGAGACTTCCATGCCATTCCCTTAATTGATCTGGACTGAGTAGGATTACTTTGACACCAAAAAGTTAAATATTTGAGGCCTAGTAATAAAAAGTAAAAGGGTGCCTTGTTATATATGCCATTGTCCCAAGTGAGGACTTTGCAAAACTGACCAGAAGAAAGTGAGGGCTCCTGTGCTCAGAGCTCAATGTCCATCTGTATGTTTCAGGACCAGAAAAATTGGTTTTGGCCCAACTCAAATTCTCCCAGAAGCACAATATTTTCAGTGTGCAATTTTGCAGAGCTTGCGGTTTGTTCAGGATATCTTCTATCATGCTAACAGCAGAAGCTTTTGTACCAGTTGACATGGTCATGCAACACCCAAAAGAACATGGTTTCTGTGGAACTGCATTAAGATGATTTGAATATTACTAGTTTTGTAGTGTTTGTATATAATCAGTAAATGCCCTGGTTTTGAGATTCTAAGAACTGTGAATTTAGGAAATACATGTTTAGTTTTATATATGTGCATAATTAACATAATTTAAAGGTTACATTGGGAATCTATAAGAATGTTTGTTGTTGAAAGGGGTGGTTCCTTGTATTCATGTTTGAAAAACACTGTTGTTTGATTGCCATCTCTGTGATTGCCTTTAGCTACCAACATGCTTAATCCCACCTTATTGCATATACTTTTATCGGTTAACTATTGCCACAATAGTGCAATAACAAACCACCCCAAAACTCAGGGGTTTTCATCAAGGCTATTCTCATATCAGGCTCTGCTTATCAGTGCAGGTCTATGGATTAACTAGAGTGGCTTCGCTTTACATGCCTCCTAGGACAAGCTGGCTAACCTGGCAAAGGCACAAGAAGTAAACACTAGAGGCTTCCTAAGGCCTACACTCAAAAGCGACACACTGTTATTTCTGCCCACTTGCCATTAACCAAGGCAAGCCACCTGGCCAAGTACAAAGTCAAAGGATGGGAAAATACACTCCTCCCACCTTCAGGCCATAGCAAGGATATGGCTGCAAGAAGGAAGGATGAATTACGGCCAGTCATTTCATCAACCATGGTCAGTGACAGGTGGCAGTTCTGGTTACTGTCCACCTTTGTCCTGTTTTTGTAATTACACTGAGTAACGTATTTGCTAAAATAATTTATGGTTCTAGACAAGATAGGTGAGGTGATATACCTGATTAAAGGGACAAAGGTATCCCTGGCTAGGAAGAATTAGTAACTCCTATCAATGGGACTATAAGAACAATGTGCTAGGAGCTGAAATGAAAGCCTGTCATCCATACACTCAAATAATTTAAAATCTATTTGATTTTAGTTCAATATATTATTCATTATACGGTATATATATATGTATACACTATAGTTCACAATAGCTTATAAAGATACTTTGTATATGTTTAAAATGCATGTTCATGAGTTGGTACCGGTTTCCATTTTATATTGCAAAGTTCTGAGTGAAAAGAATTGTTTGCTTTTTTTTATGATAGAAATTGTTACAATTTATTCCATCTTCATGATTACAGACATTACAGGGCAGGGAGGATAAACAAGGCAAATAAAGCAAATTTTTCTGCCCATTTAACCGCATGCAGCATTTTGGCATTTTTATGATGTACAGTTTGACTTAATTCTTTGACATGGGTTGAAAGCTGGCAACAGCAAATCTTTGCAATTTAGGGTCTTCCTTCATAGCTATTCTATCTTAATTCCCAAGCTACAATGTGAGCTCTTAAATGGTGTTCACTGCAACATTCTTGAAGTTTTCATGTCTTAATCTGACACCTCTTGTTAAAACAGTGAACTGTCTGTTAAAAGCTGTCTTCTTAACTAACCCAGGCCACCAGTCCTAACTGTTAAGTTACAATAAAACTGCGCCGAAGCATTGGTTGAAACTGTTTTGCTATGAGCTTCTTGAGGGAAAAAAGAGGCCCAAACCAATTGCTTCTTTGAACAATGACCCCAGTATGGTGTACCTAATGTCCTTTGCATCATAGCAAAAGAGGTCAGGCAACCTTGCTCATCCTGTCTAGTTTATCAGTATTTACATGCAAGGTATATTTAAAGCTGATCCCAGACCAAGTATTGCAACCATAATCCCAAGAAGTTGTTCAGTTTTGGCACATAAATGTTCAGTTTTAGCACGTAAAGATGCCAGAGCAAATGAGAAATCACTCCAAAGCAGAGTGATGGTTCATCATCTTTTACAAGTGAGAGGAAAACATTAAGGAGGAGGAAGTAAAACTCCCTCCTTACCACACATAGAGGTGAGGGGAAAAAAAGAAAAAAAAAAAAAACACAAAAAACTACTCCCTCCTAAACTCCTCACTAAATGAGCTGTCTTCACAAACTTAATAGACAACATCCAGAGTCCTCAATCGTGATTTGAGGAGTCTACTTTCAAGGTGGCTGTCAAGTGGAAGAAGAGCTTTCAGGCTTTTCTCTGCCATGGCCCATGAACTCCAGTCCTTCAATAGGAATCTCCTTCTCCTTTATTGCTTTCTGAACACACTGCTGGGAGAGCCTAATGGGGTGGGTGCCTGAGTCCCTGCAGCCATTCCCCCTTGAGAAACTTCTTAGAAAACCAGCGATTGAAACAATGGTCGTATTCAGGCTTGGTGTCATGGCTTTCCCATGCTGTTCCTGGCGATGGCGGCAGCACAGCATTCTGATGTCATCACCTATTCACTAATTTTTTCACTTTGTTATATTCGTAATTCCCAATCCTTTTGAGACACAGCTACATAGGTGCACTTCAAATGCTTCTCCGAAGAAACCTCAAGGTCAGATATCCAATAGTGTGGTTATGGTCACCATAGAGTGGGGACATTTGACTAGTGGAAGAGAGTGGAGGAAGGCATTGCAAACAGAGGAAACAGCAAGAGCACATCATAAATAATTATGTGATAATGTCTTATGACACATGGTAAAATTCAACTCATGTTGGAGCCATTACTTTGATTATTCTTTCCCAAGAGGTTTGGATTTTGAGGTGGGAACTTTCTTGGCCTGAAAGGTAACACCGGCTACCCATATTTCGTCTTTACTATACCTTTGTGAGGCCGGACCTGGGCTGCAAACCTCAAAGGCTGGGAGTCGTCAACCCGCTGAGCCCTGTTGCCAATATGCCTGGGGCAAGGATGTGGGCGCAAATCGGGTCTCCGGGCGTCCCCTAACCTCCTTGGCTTCAGTGTCCAATTAGTGAAAAAGTAAAAATTCGATAAAGTGAAAGAGGTTAGACTCCCACCCTCACAGAGGCCAGCAGCGAGAATGGACCACAACCAAGCGAGATAGCGCCGGCCGTAGAGAGCATTGGCCGGTTTCCGCCATGCCATCTCGCCCCGCCCCCCCGGCCACACCCCCTCTGCGATAGGTCGAGCGCCGGGCGGGGTCAATCTGCTATTTGCCGGGACTGCTGCGCCTCCCCGGCGCGCCACGTGTACGTAAAGGCAGACCGGAAGGGCCCGGCTGGAGGTGACGCGGCTGGGCCGGCGGCAGCTGCAGCCATGGAGCGGGACGGGGAGCCCTTGTCCGCGCGGCCGGCGCTGGAGACCGAGGGGCTGCGCTTCCTGCACGTCACGGGTAAGTCGCTGCGGGCCGTGGTGCAGCGGGGCGCGCGCCGCCAGCTTCTCGGCGCGCCGCCAGCTTCTCGGCGCGCCGCCATGTTCGGTGGGTCGTCCTCCTCTGCGGGTGGCCGGCAGCCGGGCGTTGGCTACGCACGCAGACCCTGGGCAGCAGGCCCGGATCTTGCTCGGAGGCCTCCCCGGAGCCGCAATTCCCTGGGCGGCGCCGGGGGGGCCCTTGTTTGCGGAGGTCCTTTACTTTGTGCGCAGCAAGCCCGTCCGATTGCAGTTGCTGGGGTCACTCGGTTCTTGGCATTTGCTTCTAGGCACCTCCCGCCCCCACATCCATACACATTTCTAACACCACCCCTTTGTGTGTGATTCCCTAGGTCTAAAAGGCCTTTCTTTGTCTTCTTGAGTCGGATAAGCTCCTCTTCATCCTTCAAAACACAGCTGCTGTGTCCTCCGTGCTGCGGACTGTTTCCTTGACTGCCCATATGGTTGAGAAGTCTTACTTCTCAGTGATCCCAGAATTGTTGCGCTTCTCGCTCGTATTTTAATGATCTACTTAGGAGGCCATTTCCTCAACTAGACCATGAAGGTTTTGAGGGCAGGATCTATGCTTATTTTGTCTTTGTTAAGTTTTATGGAAAAGTCAACTAGTAGTGTCATTTTTAAGTTTTTGAAAACTTTTTTTCTTTTCAGTGGGCTCCCTGCTGGCCACCTATGGCTGGTACATCGTCTTCAGCTGCATCCTTCTCTACGTGGTCTTTCAGAAGCTTTCCACCCGGCTGAGGGCCTTGAGGCAGAGGCAGCTGGACAGAGTTGCGGCTGCTGTGGGTTAGTGCTTGATAACAAATGAAGGCAGTGGGTTTACACCTACCTCTTTTATTATTTAAAAGTTAGTCTGTTATTGAGAGTAAGAAGTACATGAATCTGATTTGTATGAGCCAGGGGAACTATTTTATACCTTTGAAGTTGATTTTTGTGCGTGTGCCATTTTTTAAAAAAATTTTAGATACTTTAATGAAACGGAAAACATTTCTGGTAGTGTGTAGAACACTCATCGGTGCATGGCTTGTTGGATGGTTTTTCATTTTATTGGATAGATTAAAATGAAAACTTCATAGTTCTTTCTTCCTCTGGGTCTGCCTGCTAAGTCTGAGTTATCTCTGGAACCATTGTGAGTGAGGAAGACTCCACCTTAGTTCTTCATATCCTCCTCATTTTGATTTTCACTTACAGACCTGATTTCCAGTTACATTTGGCTGTTGCAAAAATTCATTCCCTCTGAAAGGATAGCCTTTTCCCTAGTTAGAAGCTACAGTTTCTGTGGACATATCCAAAAGAAACGTTAAGTGTTTTGAGAATAGTAGCATATAATTAAACAAATATAAATTGTCATTTATCTGAGTCACTATAGTACTGGCTTTGGGGTGGAAAGCTTTGGTTTACAAACCAGATGAAAATATAGGTTAAGACCGGGTGAGGTGGCTCATGCCTGTAATCCTAGTAGTCTGGGAGGCTGAGGTGGGAGGATTGCTTGAGGTCAGGAGTTTGAGACCAGCCTGAGCAAGAGAGAGACACTGTACTAAAAATAGAAAATTAGCCAGACATGGTGGCATGCACCTGTAGTCCCAGCTACTTTTGGCTGAGGCAGGAGGATCACTTGAGCCCAGGAGTTTGAGGTTGCTGTGAGCTAGGCTGACGCCATGGCACTCTGGCCTGGACAACAGAGCAAGAAGGGAGGGAAGGAGGGAGACATAGGTTAAACTATGTGCATTTCTATTCTTAATGGTAGTTGGAAGGATTTTTTTCTTTTCCATGGAAACAAATACCTAAGAACCTCTACCTCTTTCTGATAAAGATCTGGGTTAATTAAGGGATGGGTTCAGGAAACTTTATCTTTCCTTGGTTGTCTTCTGGAATTCTGGTCAACCTGGAGATTGTGGGTGTTAGTGAGGTAGCCAAGTTGTGTAATGGAATATCTGTGTGGCCATTAGACCACTTACATTTCATTTGCAGGGCCACTATCCCAGACCTTATGAATTGGAATTGCTGAGGGGAGCTCAGAAATCTGCATTTCTAACAGGTTCTGGTTATGTGGATATTTACGGTTAAGAACTATGGCTAAGCAACATATTTTCCTGCTCCCTTAAGCAGGAAAATATATACAGAGAGGGTAGGATTACTCATGTGAAAGCATGCTTTTTCATTTTCTGATGTCTGCCTTTCTATCTTTTTAATAATATGGAGACTCCAGAGTTTCTGTTTCATATTGTACAAGGTGCTTTATATCAAATTTTTTCTGACATTTTAGAACCTGATGTTGTTGTTAAACGACAAGAGGCTTTAGCAGCTGCTCGTTTGAAAATGCAAGAAGAATTAAATGCGCAAGTTGAAAAGCATAAGGAAAAACTAAGACAGGTATGAACTGATTTTAGTTTGAGCATATATATAGTCTTAAGAAATTGAGGCTTAGTGGGTAATAATGCCTCTGTGTGTGTGTACGTTTTCATTTATAAACTTCTAGGAGAGGGTCCTATCCCATTAGATTCAACTAATTGTGTCCAAATCACTTCCACTTAACTTAGTGTTCTTCGTGAAATTTTTTACTGTTCGGGGTAGAAATAGTCTTAAAGAAAGGTATCTTATGTTTCTAGTTTTGCTTTTTAGTGACTCCCCTTACAGCTGTATCACCTAATAGAATTGTGTGCCCAGGTCTCATGCCACCAGACAGACAGAATACACATTCCATGTACTCTTGCTCCATTGCTATTTTAAGCTGGTGTCTCACACAACCTGGCTTGGTGGGGCCGCTCTTCAGTGGATCAAAGGAGAGCCAGGGGAAGGCAGCAGTGGGCTTTGCCAAGGCTTGTGCGATACTAGAGATGGAGAGCAGGAGATGGAGTTTTGAAAGATTTTTTTTTAAGGCACAGGATTTGGTTGGGGGCGGTAGGTGAGGGGGAAGGAAGAACCAAGGATTGCCGTGAGCAGCCAGGTGGATTGTGCCACACTTCACGGGAGTAAGGTCACCCACCAACTTTGACCTGATCCCCGAAAGGACCAAATGTAGACTCTGCTTTCCAGTTTCAGTCCAGATGGTTCTGGGCCCCTCTTCACTCCCTCGAAAGGAAGTCTCTGCCAGCTCTCAAGTAGCAGGGAATTTGGTTGTACTGTGGTCTTACCTGGGTCCCTCTAGTGTTTTCCAGGGTCATGTGCCTTTCTGTTGCTGCTGGCTGCTTTGTTGTTTCCATATAATCATCCACTACAGGGTTGGTCTCCCCAGCTTGGTGGAAGCCCGAAGGGAAAGGACAGAACAATACCATACACACCCTCCCTCCCTCGCACCTTCCCTCCCTGGTCACTCTGTCCCAGCAGCCTTCAGTGTTCATTTCAGGTGGTTGCCTATATTCCACTTACGCAGTCATTAATCTAAAGTGTACTATTATTTAACTTTTTTTTTTAACCACACATGTAAAAACAAATTCTATGATGTAGGAATCTGTACTGTGGAAGTTAAGTCTCTCGCCTCCTTGCTTCCCCACCCTCCACTGCGCGAGCATCCCCTATTAAGTTTTTTAGGTATTTTTCCAGAAATATTTTATCCATATATAAAAAACACATGCATGGGTTCCTTCTTAACAGAACTGGAAGTGTAGTATACATATATACCATTTTGAGCAGTTCTATTTTAGTCTTTTTCTTCCCTGATTTCCTTCCATTAATTATTGTTTTATTTCTAGAGTCATACAATAAGTTGAATTCTGTGTGTCAGAATTCAGTGACTTTGGGGTCTGAGTTTTTTGTGTCTTTATTAGTAACATGGCTTGCACATTCATTTTGCTGATGTAGCTGAAAAAATCTTTTAAAAGATCACTGTTAAAAATTGTAACGTGAGCCTCCTAACACTGGAACGGGGACAAAAAGCTTACGTTCAGTTTAGAAATTGTGCGGCATATGTAGTTCTGATTGAACCTGCCTGCCTAACAGTTAAATCAGTCTCTTGTTTGTGTTGTCAGATTTTCTCCGCTGTGGTCCCATTCAGATGTTCTTGAGGGCTGGCTATAAGTGTAAAACAACCTTTATGTCAGGAGGTGGTTCCTTGACCTTGTGTACTTGCAGACAGCGGAAGCAGGAGTTCGCAAGTCTTTGGAGTTGGTAGCAACAGATCCTGGATGCTGTGGAGAAATTTCCTGTATATGTGCTTTTTGAGGCATCTTTTCACATATCCTTGTGAGGTCACAGTTTAATTGGAACCAGAATGAACTACAGTTTAGGTCTGGTTTCCATTGGCAGTGAGAGTTTTAAGTGAACTTGGCATGTGAGTTGCAGTACTCAGTTGCTGGCAGGAGCGCTGCTCTTCAAGCAGTGGGGAGCAGAGGGAAAGGTCAAGTGTGTTGTGTTCCTGTCTGCCTTGGGAAGCCATCCACTGTATGACTGAGCTTTCTCAGGTGCTTATTATGGGGCATAATTTTATGCTGAGATTAGTTTTTCCTTATGTTTTCTTAGTGCTTGACTTCCCAAAGCACTTTCAAACTCTCCTCTTCTTCACAGCCTGAGGTGGAGGGCTTAAGTGACTTTCCCTAGAGCATAATCAGGAGGCAACAAAGCCAGCCTGCTAGTCATGCCTGCCATTCCGAGTCAGAGTTCTTCCACATTACCAAAACTGTCCTAATAAGAGTGAGGTTCAGAAGAATGGAATCAGTATTCTTTTTTTCCTTGAAACCTTTTGCTTTCTTTAATAGTATACAAAAACCAAAGGTTCTGTTTGTGAGTTAAACTCACTCCTTATTAACCAAAGAAAATGAAGGTGAAGTTTTGTTTTGAAGGACATTTAAATTAAGAATTGTCATAGGCCAGGTACAGTGGCTCAGGCCTGTAATCCCAGAACTTTTGGGAGGCTGAGGTGGAAGGATCACTTGAGGCCAGGAGTTTGAGAACAGCATAGGCAACGTATCAAGACCTCATCTCTACAAAAAAAAAAGAATTGTCATAATTAGCATTTTCTTTGAGAAAGATGGTAGCTTGTTATTTTTTTTCTGTACAATATGTGATTCTTTCTCAGCTTGAAGAAGAAAAAAGGAGACAGAAGATTGAAATGTGGGACAGTATGCAAGAAGGAAAAAGTTACAAAGGAAATGCAAAGAAGCCTCAGGTGACTAGAGATTTCAGCCAGATGACATTTTTCTAGTAGATGAAGATTTGGATGTTTTAATTGTTTCTTACACCTGTGTGTGTTCAAACAGGAAGAAGACAATTCTGGGCCTTCGTCTGTCATCCCCAAACGGAAATCTGACAGAAAGCCTTTGAGGGGAGGTGGTAAGCACCAACTGCTGTCAACTGTGAACGCATTTTCAATGCTTATGGGATATACTTACCTTTTAAAATCAAAATTCTGTTTGTTTCCTTGCCCACAAATTGAGACTAATTCCTAAGCTTTGGATTGTGAAGATTAAAGAAACAGACGCAGAGCACCTCCTAGGCCCTAATTAGAATGGTTGTAGTTGTGGTGTCGTGTTCTCCTCGATCCCACCACAGCCCTGTCAGGGAGAGCTGAGTAGAACGGGGATTAGCCAGACCGCCCACCTTGCAGATGAGTGTCAAGGGGCGTGATTTGGGTCTTTCTAGTCAGGGCTGCCATGTTTCTTGCAAATAACTTTCTCAAGGAGATGTGGACAGATGTTGATTCAAAGCATTTTCCTGTGTGCAACACTGCCCTGGGCATTCTAAGTGATACCACAGCAATCTTCGTCTCATCCTTGAGGAATTTCAAGTCTGTGGGAAGATGGGACTTGCACACAAATGAAAATAAGTAATCCTTTGTGATTCTGGCTAGGAATTGCAAGTTAAGACTGAGGAAGGAGAGCGCAAAAACACTAGAACACTGTGTGGAAACCAGTTCTAGGCCAAAGACTGTATCCTCCATGGGAGGACAGGGGCAGGCAGAGGCCAGAGGCCTGATGGAATCTATGAGGACTGAAGGAGATTGGGATGGGGGCTCCAAGGCAGCCTGGCCACAGACTTGGCTGACCTTCAAGGCTGAGCTCTAATCCCCTTTGTGTCGGGAACCAAACCTGGCTTGCTTTAGGGAAGTGATGCATCTAGAAAGAAAACGCTGTTTTAAAACTTTCTCTTGCTGGAAGCCTGTGTTCAGACACCGGTAGTGATACTTAAGAGAGGAGTGGAAACCATAGAAAACGTAATGCATGACATGCTTGCATGCATGGCCTCTTTCAGTATCCCCAGCAGTCCTGAGCTGGGCCTTTAACCAGCCCAGGTTTACAAGTAAGGCATGGGGATTTATTGTCCAGAGATTCCACTGCAAGTAAGGTGCAAAACCAACTCATTTAAGGTCTGGCAGGTGCTAGAGCCCAGGCCTTCAACCAAGTCACCAATTGTCCATTGACTTTGGGAAGCTCATGGGCGAAAGGGAGAGAAGGGCACAGGTGACCTAGTTCTGACTTGTAGAAGGGGCAAGAACCATTCTGTTTTGATTTTTTTTTAGTTTTTAAATTAATTTTAATAAAAAATAAACAATAAATGAATTTTAATAAATAAATTTAAATTTTAAATTAAATTTTTTTTAAATTGATTTTCTGTAGTTTGAACAGCCCTTATTTACTAAGCACTGTGATAGGATCCTTCATATACTTAAGCCGTTCTGAGAGTTATTTGCATTTGTTTCGGAGAGTTAAAACCAAGAAGCTGAATGGCTTCTTTTGTCCCCGCCAGAAAATCGATTCAAACTGTAATCGTGATATAAAGTATTTTTTCATACCATAGCTAAAAGTTTTTTAAAAATGTCTGTGAGAACAGAATCCTGTCTTTGTAGTGCTTTGCATGTCAGACTCAGGATTTTATTTTTGATATAAAATGTTCCCCGATTTCCAACCGTCAATACTGTTCTGTTTCCCTTCTCTTATCCCAGGTTATAACCCTCTGTCTGGCGAAGGAGGTGGAACCTGCTCCTGGAGACCTGGACGCAGAGGCCCGTCACCGGGTGGATGAAGCTAAGAATCTTGTTAGTGTCGCTTGTGACGTTAACAAGACAAATCCTTAACCCTCGATTCAATTGCCTTACGCACGCTTTTCACAGTGACTAGCCAAGGGGAAGGGAGTTTATTTCTGTTCTTTACAACTACATACTTGAGGGCTTCAGTCAGCATATGGTATAGACGTTGCCACTAGGCATAGGCCATTGGTCACACTCCACTTAAAGACAGTGATTGCATCTGTTGATTTCATGGTTAATTGCTAGTTCGTAAGTAAAGGCCTCTAAATGATTAGTAGTCTTGATAAAGAGGCCTAGTAGTGATCTTTTAAGTTAAAGTCGTTGCTGATAGGGTAGTCTCTGTGACAGGTTGCGTTGAATGATGTCTTCCTTATAAATGGTGAGTCCACCAGTGAGGATTACTGATGCAGACAGTTGATGGGGTTTGCTTCTGTATATTTATTTTTATGTACAGAACTTTGTAAAAAACTATAAATATTAAAAAATTTTCAAATGACATTTTTAGCATCTTATTAAATTCAAGGAAATTTCTTTATGAACTTGAATTTGTCTATCAAACATTAAACAGCTTTTTATTACTCACAACCTCCAACTATTACTATTTATTTCTCTACTTATTATTCTTCCCCCAAAATGAGTATGGCAAGTGGCAGACTCCTTGGGGTTTATCCACAAAATCATGCGCTTGGGGCTTAGTTTGCTGAATTAATAGGATAAGGATACATCTTGCCTGGGTTTCTGAGAGCCCTATCAGTTACCTCCCTTATGCCATGACTCATTTGTTATGTTCTTGTCTAGAAGCTGTATCGGGGTTTTCTATAAAGGACCAGATAGTAAATATTTCAAACATCATAGGCTGCACAGAATCTCTGTTTGCATAGTCTTTGGTTTTTACATTGTTTAAAGATTATGGGCTGGATTTGGCCAGTAGATCATATAAATTAGTCGACATTTATTGAGTATCTGATGCAGGTAGGATATTCTGTGGTTGTCTCTTTTGACACATAAGGAGGAAAGTGCAGTCTGGTTGAGTGGTACTTAAAATCTCCTGGGGAGGGCCATGGGTAAGGGTTGAGGGAGAAGAAATGGGACACATGACCTGTGTGATTACAAACAACTCAGCATCATCAAGACCAAGTCCTTGAGTCTAGAGAGATCTGAGATTCATTTGGACTGTGGAGGAAGTTGGATTCAGGCAGAAGAGAGGTCAGTGAGACCAGGGTGGGCCCCGTGAGTTCTGGGGAAGTCTTAGGACCTTGCTCTTACCGGGTTCATCAGACTTCGGGCGTGAGGGGAGTTTTTGGTCTCATTTGACTTGATAGCACATTTTCTACATGCCCCTCCTTGCAGCCTTCCCTTCTTCCACCATCCATGACACTGCATGTTGGATCTTAACACCGATGACAGCACGCACCTCTCTACTTTGCCAGTTCTGCCATGGCCTCTAGTTTCCTTGAAAACATTTTCTATTTCTCCAATTTCTCTTCCTCCGTTTGCTGTTAACACATTGACTGCCACACACAAAAAAACCAAAAACTTTTCCTTGAGGGCACAGTGTTTTACTATGAGAATAAAAACTTCGAGTGTAATTTAAAGGTAAACATAAATAGAAAAAATGTATTGACTTCTATTCATTTAATCCACGTTTTTAGAGTTAAATTGTCAATATTAATTGAAACAAGAACATCAACAAGTAAGATTTTATATATGCTTCACGCAGCCCCGGGGGTCAAAACTAGAGTGTGTTACATACAACTCTCAGGGCAGTTAATGTGTTAAATCCATTCCACTAAAGCTGTTTTTAAGGTCACGCGGTGATAAGCTGTGGTGATAAGTCTGATGGGTCATTCTCAGTACTCAAGTTAGCATCCTTTGTAATAACTAAACTTTCTCCAGGTGTGTAGTGGCACATACCTGTAATCCCAACTACTCGGGAGGCTGAGGCAGGATCACTCAAGCTCAGGAGTTCTAGTTCATCCTGAGCAACATAGCAAGACCCCATCTCTAAAAACAAAGGAGATGGCAAGGTTCTACTCAAAACGTGTAAGAGAAATGAATTTGTCAGTGTGACGTCTGATTTGGAAGATGTATCCATTAGTTTTTCCAGCATCCCAAACCACTCTGAACTTAATGACTTCAAACAACCCTTTGTCCGTAAGATTCGACCAAGCTCTGCCCTGTTGATCTTGGCTGCTGCACTCACTTGTGCGTCTGTGGTCTGCGGTGGGTCAGCTGGAGGCTTGGCCCAATGGCCTCACTCATGTCTGCCAGTTGGCTGGTGGTCAGCTGGGTCAGCAGGTGACTGGCTTGCTCCAGCTTGTGCTCATGGTAGTGCAATTTCAAGAACGGTGTGCACAGCTTTTCAAGTCGCTGCTTTACATTTTGCTACCATTCCATTGGCCAAAGCAATTCATAAGGCCAGTCCCAGCGCAAAGACTTGGGAAAGACTCTGCCTCATGGTGGGAGGAGCTGTAAAGTCACATTGCAAAGGTGCAGCTGCAGGGAGGGGGAGATACTGGCCATTTACAGAAGTAAATCCTCACGGGGAGCTCAGCCCCCATAGACACCTTTAGCCTGTGATGTCTCTCCCAATCTGGACCAGGGCTGTCCCCACTTGAGTCGTGAGGACCATCACCAAGATTTACAGTCAAGAGAATTGCCTAGGAAATGGGAAGAATCCTGCTCCGACCAACCCCTAAAGAACCTGGAAAATGGCCCGTGCCAGTCGGGGTTCCAGCAGGAAACACGCCACGTGCGAACTGGTTGACTGAGGAACGTGTTTAAACAGAGGAACTGTTTGTCCAGGTGCAGGCAGGGTTTAGGAGTGATACAATCCTGAGGGCGGCTATCATGGGGAGCAATCAATGCCCCCCAGCCTGAGAAGAGTCACCAGAACCCGAAGAGAGGACCTGTATGGAGAGGGCCGCCTGGCAGACAAGCCTTCCATAGAGACACCTGACTCCCAGTGACCCGCGAGGAGGACGGAAATAATACTCTGACCTCAGTCTCCTCCCACCCACCGATCTGCCAATGCCTTCCCTTGGCTGAGCCCAGCTGGAAGCCCGAGTCCCTGGGGATGGAGTCAGTATCTGCTAAGCTCATTAACTGATGCCTGGACTCAAGGTGACTGTTACAGGTTCAGTTGTGTCCCCCAAAAAGGTATGTTGAAGTCCTAACCCCAGGACCTGTGAATACGACCTTACTTGGAAATATAGCCTTAGCAGATGTAATCAAGTTAAATGAGGTATACTGAATTAGGGGGGCCCTAATCCAGTGTGATTAGTGTATTCGTCTGCTAGGGCTGCAGTAACAAAAGACCACAAGACTGGGTGGCTTCAACAGCAGAGACTTACTCTCTCACGGTTCTGAAGGCTGGAAGTTGGAGAAGGTGCGGACAGGGCTGGTTTCCTCTTAGCCCCTCTTTGGTTTGCAGATTTGACACCCTCTTGCCTCGAGTCACATGGTCTTCCCTCTGCACACCCCTCCCTCCTGTCTCTATGTGTCCTAATCTCTCAGAAGGGCTCCAGTCAGATTGGATTAGGGCCCACCTAGTGGCATTTTTTAATTACCTCTTCAAAGACCCTATTACCAAATATAGTCACATTCGAAGTTACCGCAAGGTTAAGGCTTCAACATGAATTTTGGGGGGACACATTGAATCCATAACAATCAGTGTCATAAGAAGAGGAGAAGAGACACAGGGACTGACAGGAGGTGGCTGTGGGAAGCCACAGGCAAAGATTGGAGTGGTGCAGCCACAAGCCAAGGAATGCCGGGGGCCACTGGAAGCTGAGAAAGGCAAGGAAGGATCGTCCCCTGGAGGCTTCGGAGGGAGCATGGCCCTGCCCACACCTTAATTGTGGACTTCTAGCATCTAGAACTGTGAAAGAATAAATTTCTGTTGTTAGGAGGCACCCAGTTTGTGGTCATTTGTTACCGCAGCCACGGGAAGCTAATGCAGTGGCCTGCAGTCAGCTGAACTGTAGGAATTTCCCTCACGTATTATGGGAGATGCAGTCCAAAGGCTCAGGAGACACATGTTGCATGGATGGGCCACTGGTAACTTGCTCAGCCACCCCCATCCAACAATGCTCTCCAGAGATGGAATAGAGGACATTCCCTCATCAAAGCACAAAGCAGGTGCTGGTGAGGGCCACCTGCATTCTTGAATGGCACTGGTGGTGGCCGTCGGGAGAGAGGCTGGCTGAGGACAGTGGGGATGGTGTCTGTCAGCCCCTCCATATCCACTCTCCACCCGGTTCCGCCCCAAGAGGCCGAACTGTCTGAGCTTCAGGGAACCCACCTGTGCAGTCCATTCAGGCCAGCCCTTGGGGTGCTGCCCCTGGCCACCCTGCAGATACAACCACCACTCCACGGTAAGCCCTGAATCCCTCTTTGATAAGATGGGCTCCAGCAAGCTCATAATCCATCCTCCTCCTTCTGACACCTTGGAGTCCACTACTGGGATTCTTCCCAGCCTCCTGCTGTGTCCTCCCACAGTGGGCCTGGCACTTTCCCATCGGGGATTTGCTGGGGTGGATCAAACTCCTCCTGTGGCCTGGAGGCTGTGACGAGCAATGCGGGTGAGGCCTGAGAGGACAGGCAGCTGCCCCAGATGCCCCATCGAAAGGTGTTTCTGCAGGAGGATGCTGAAGGTGGGGCTGCAATGAAGGGATTTAGAGGTTCAAAGTTCTCAGCCTCCTCTGTGTCGATCCATATTTCAGGAGCCCACTCCTTTCCCGTCAGCGTCCTTAGCATGAGAGATCGGCCAGGGTTCAGCGCTTCATTGGCAATGCCACTCTGCAACCCTTACGGCCAGGCCTGGACTTGGCCTCAGCTATTTCTCTCCTGCACCCTCCAAGAATGAGGGAGTTCCAACGGGGCTTCTGATTTTCCTCTTGTGTTCTGCATTGCACCTTCAACTTGTCCTTTTCCCTGTGACCACACTCAAGGGCCATGAGAAGCAACCAGTGACCCCACAGTCTTCATAGTCACCCTTGTTGCCGTGGTGCCTGGTTCATAGCCATTTGGTCTCCATCAGCTTGCTCTGCTCTCATCCACTTTCCTACACCATGGCCAGGGATACTTTGAATGCCCGTGGTGCCACTGCATGCCACGGGGCACCAGCTTCCTGTTGCTCACACCTTAAATAGCTGAGCAACCCAGCCTCTTACAACCCTTTTGAGAGTAGGTTTCCCAGGCCACATCATTACTGCTTAGGAAAATGCAAATTAAAACCACAATGCAATAGCACTACACATTAATCAGAAAGGCTAAAATTAAAAAACTTGGTATTCCAAGTGTTGGTGAGAATGTGGATGAACTGGAATGCTCAGACATTCCTGGTAGGAATTGAAAATGGAAAACAATTTGGCAGTTCCTTAAAAAGTGGAATTACACCTACCATACAATCCAGCCATTCCACTCATAAATACCTACCCAAGGGAAATGAAAGCACATGTCCATACAAAGCCTTGCACATAAATGTTCCCAGCAGCTTTACATGTAATAACCCAAACTGAAGTCAGTGCAAATGTCTATCATCAGGTGAGTGGATGGATGAATTGTGGTGTAGTCATAGATTGGGATGCCGCTCAGCAGCAAAATGGAATGAACTATTGACACCTGCCAGAACATGCATGGATTTTAAAATAATTATGCTGTGTGAAAGAAGCCAGACCAAAAAAAAGTACATACTATATGATTCCGTTTCTACAAAAATCTAGAAAATGCACACTAATCTATAGTGACGGAGAAAAGAGCAGTGGTTCCCCAAGAGGCAGGTGGGAACAGGGAGGGAGGGATGACAAAGGGGCACAAGAAAACTTTTGGAGGTGATGGTTAAGTTCACCGTCTCCTTGGTGGTGATGGTGTCACAGGTGTATACATATGTCAAAACTGAAATTATGCATTTTAAATGTGCTGTTTGTTGTATATCAATTATACCTCAATGAAACTATTGTGAAAAATTCTCTGTTCAAATCATTGGCAAGATTTCTGTCGGCTGACTGGACCCTGATGACACATGTGGTTCTGGTTTGGGGTGGGAGCTCTCTGTGGGATCTTGGAGTCTCTGTGAGCTTTGCTCCTTTGACGTCACCAAAGTTGAGAAAGGAGGGAAGCAGAGGTGGTTCGGCCTGGCATGTGTTCCAGGCAAGCGTCATGGGCAGCCCCATGTCCAAGTCTAAGTGACGCAGCTTCTCACCGTGTTCCTGATGTTTGCACTCGTGCATGCGATAACTTATGGTGAAGCCGTTGGCTTTATCACTATGAAATATTTAACCATTCTATGTGTTTCGCAATGGCATAAATGTTCGTTTCTGATATGACAATTATTAAATGCATAAATGTTCATTTTTTTAACCAAGCAAAACACTGATAGGGAAATTTCATGAAACCCAGAAAATGTAGAGAAGAAAACAAACTATACAACCCAGTAGTATTTCTTCCTGTCAATTTCAACATCACTGAAATGACATTGAACTGCTCGGCCGGCAGCAGCTGAATACCAGGGCTAATTGTACCTTCAGGCCACTTCTGGTTTGTGATAATGAAAGCACGTTATCTTTGAGACTTCCTTGCTGTTTACTAGCGATGAGGACACATTTTCAGAGTGCCCTCTCAGTTCAGGTTTTGGTGGCATCTGAACTTTCTTAGGGGGACATAGCCAAGGCAAATAGTGTATAGAAACCTATGCCGCCAGTTCATGAAGGCGAACAGATTAAAGGTGACATTTTCAGGAGAATCGAAAAGAGAACAGAAGTTTCAAAGAGGTTGAGAGGCCCTCAGAGGGGAGAAAGATGGGCTCACTGCCTTTGCACTGGTATTGGGGAGGCTGATGAAGGCCTGATGACATGAGCCACCTCTCTGACCTTTAACCTCGCCCCTCCTCCCACTGCACGCTTCCTCCATGCCCACCGGCCCCCATGAGACATCAGGGTTTGCCAGGCTTTGAGAAGGCATTCAGATGAGCACAGCACGTTTGCTGCTGTTGGAGGCAGTGTGCGCAGTATAGTGTCCTGAACAACTCCTGATTTTGTACAGCCATGTAATGCTTATTTGGACCCTCAAATTTCAGCAGCGAGGGGCTGCAGACCACCTCTCCTGTGTGAACTCCTCTGCAGCTTGCGATGCCTGGGCAGGTGCAGGAAGACAAAAGCTTCTCAACTGGCATTTACAGCCATACACGATAACTTACACCGGCTGAGGTTTTGCATCCGTTGAGAGATAAGTGGCCCATTTCTCACATGAAAACAGAGACCTATGGCTCTCAAATCAACCTGAGTGTTAGAATCACTTGGGGTGCGTGTGAAACCCACACACCTGCCCCAGAGTTTCTCATTCATTTTCATGATGCAAATGGTAGATTCTAGTTGACATTTTTCAGTTCAACTCCTCTCATTTTACATTTTACAGTGATACCAGCTAGTTAACCACAAATCCATAAGGAGGATATCATCTTGGAAAATGCCAGAATGGGTGATAATTAGAAATAGGTTATTATTAGCCATAAACTAAAATGACCATTGTTCTATTTGAGTCCAAGATTAAATTAATCCTCACCTAACAGGAATAGCCATATACCACAAGAGGGCGCCATTGTCACAAAGTAACACTGCCTTTGCCCAATCCTTTGTTGTGTTCAATACCACAGTACCCAAGATTTTGAAAGATTCTTTCTTTTATAAGTAAAGGATTCAAAAAAAAAAAAAAGACATGGCACGAGACCCTAACATTATGGAAGGTCCAACAATAAAGTACAAAGAGGAACAAGTATAAAGCAAGCGGAGAAATAGATTCTAAATACAGGCATTTTGATGATTTAAGAAGGCTCTTAGTATTTCCATAATGGAAGAACACTCACATGACATGTTCACAAAACTAGAAAGTAAAAGTTCAATTAGTTCTCTGAAATTTCCTTAACCAGCTGCTAAGGGGTGAGTGACACAATTTGAAAGGAAATCTTTTGGGAATCTCACATACAATCTACAGAAGTTTGAGCCTGGGTTCTGCCTCTGCTTCCCTGGCTGGTCACGGCATTCACTAGGTGGCTAACTAGTTTCATCTCTCTGGGCCTCAGTTTCTACTTATGTAAGACAAAGCGGTTGGACTAAACGAGCTGTCAAGTAGAATCTATGGCCTCTGCAAACATTTTGGGGGAAGTTAACTTGTGGAAAAATTGATACCATTTTTTGTTGTGGTTGTTAGGTAATACAATCGTGTAATAAAAGGTCGAAATGCTATTTAAAATACCCATGGGGAAATCTCACCCACATCCTTCCTTCAACTCCCCTCATTTTCCCTGGCCCCCATGGTATCACTTTTATTTCTTGTGTACCCTTCTAGTGTTTTGTTATGAAAACACTTGGAAAATTCTTATCCTTTCTGCTTCCTGTTTTGCGCCATGTGGAACTCTTTCCATTCAGTGTAAAGAGAACCTCTCAGCTCTCCTTACTGCTGCAGAGTATTTCGTTCTCTGATGGATGCACCATCATTTTTGCTTTTGTTTTTTAATCCGTTCCCCTGTATGTGGACACTTGAGTCTAATCTTTTACCATTACAAACAATGTAGCAGAGAATAACCACATGCAAGTGCCTTTCTGTGCTAGTATGGTTGGAGGACAAATTCTCAGAAGTAGGATTGTTGGGTCAAAAGTAAATGCACTTGTAGGCCGGGCGCGGTGGCTCACGCCTGTAATCCTAGCACTCTGGGAGGCCGAGGCGTGCGGATTGTTTGAGCTCAGGAGTTCGAAACCAGCCTGAGCAAGAGAGCGAGACCCCGTCTCTACTAAAATTAGAAAGAAATTAATCAGACAACTAAAAATACATAGAAAAAATTAGCCGGGCATGGTGGCGCATGCCTATAGTCCCAGCTACTCGGGAGGCTGAGGCAGAAGGTTTGCTTGAGCCCAGGAGTTTGAGGTTGCTGTGAGCTAGGCTGACGCCACGGCACTCTAGCCTGGGCAACACAGTGAGACTCTATCTCAAAAAAAAAAAAAAAAAAGTAAATGCACTTGTAATTTGTGACGTTGACAAAATTGTCCTCCAAATGGGCTGTACCAGCATGTTGGGAAAGCCTCCTTTCCATAGACTCCCCAACAGAATGTATCATCATACCATTATTAAATCCTAGAGAGGTCTTAATCGCTAGGTCTGCGTAACAACCCTATCACCATCAGGTGAGTGATAAGAGTATTTGCGACCCATCCTGGCATGGGCTTAATAGCATAATAACAGGATGTATGAAAGATAAGTGAAGCGGGGTCATTTAGCAGCAAGCATTATAGTGTGCATGTTTTCTTATCCAGGTGTTCGTAGATCCAAATTTCTGTTGCCTCGATTTGTTTAGTTTAAACCTTCTTCTGCAGCTTGAATGTTTTTCCCAAGCAATTTTATGCTTCATTAAGCCCTGAGTGGAACAGAGTTTGAGCTACACATCTGGCTCATCTCCACAAGGTGCCCAGAGCTGACCCCGGCTGTTTAGCCCTCAGGGGGCCATGCTGCTGCCCAGCTGACCAGAGCCTGGGTTCCCATGCGGGGAGGGGGGCCCTCCTGCGGATGGAAGCTTTGTCTTTGTGCAAACTCTCCAGCTGTGGAAACCCTGGCACCGCTTTAAAGATCAATGGCGTTTCTTGGCAGAGGCTGGGAAAGGCAAACTTGTCTGCTACACAAGGATTAAGTCTTAGACCAGAAGCAAACCTTCCTCTGCCTCTGCAGTGAGCTTATCTCCCAAACAACATTCAGGCTATTTCCCAATAGTGCCTGTGCTGGCGGCGGCCAACGTTTTCTAGTTACTTAAGATGACATCCCATCCGGCCAGCATGCAGAGTCATGCTAGATTTAAATGTCTTCTGTCTGTCTCTCTCATACACACACACTCACACACATATAAACACATACTTGTGTGAGAAACTCTCAAACTGACTCAATGTCAGAATGTACAGAACTAATAAGCAGACCAAGGGCGCATGAGGCATGGAAGGACATTCTAGCACAACCAGTGTTTGGAAGCCAGAACATAATACAAGCCCTGGTCACTTGCCCTTTCCTGCATCTGAAAATGCTGCAAATGCATCTGGAAATGCTGCAAATAGAAGGAAACATTGAGCAAAATTAATAAACAAATGAGGAACTTGGCTGTCAGTTTAATAGAAGCATAAATAATGAAGCAAAGTTTTATTAGGTTAATAGAGGTTAAGTGGTAATATTAGTAAAGTGGTCACTACAGATTTTCTTCTTTGCAGGCAACTATCAGACCCTTCTGAAAGGATATATACTATTATAACTCTCTCCTCAGCATTCACTGTTTCTTAAAAGAGGCATTTCTAAAGGTTTTAAAAAATTATTACCACTTTTTCCTGAGATCCGTTTGAGGCATGAGTCCAGAAGCTTCATCTCTAAAGAAGCCCTCACAGGGAACTCTTGTCAGTTGTTCGAGGCTTGCTGCCAACAATTGAGGTATTTACCAAGAGTTTCCAAGAAATTGCAGCAAATTATATGAAATGTTATACCTGTAACAAGCTTTCAATGTATTAGCAACAGAAAAAAGTGTAATGTGTGTGGGAACAAAGTTGCAATTTGTGAGAAAATGTCTAGTAACGGTAAAGTAGGTAGAGATGCATTTTAATTCTGTATCAGAGAATCACATTTATGAAAACAGAAAGTGAGATAATCTGGCATTTTTTAACAGATTTCTAAATATCGGTCTAGAATTACTACGGAGGAGCCTTTAGCTTGATTTTGTGCAAAGATCCACTTAGAAACAAAGAGTCAGAGCCACTGAGCCCCCACAGGTGGGACTCGCTCAGTGTGGCATTCAGACCCCATCCCATCCTCCTCACCCGACCCAGCACAAACCCACCTCTCGGGCTGGGTGTGTGCCATTAGGATTCTTCAAGGGTTTCCCTTGTGGGAGTTCCTCAGTATGGTTAACACCTCCTCTTTTTTTATGATGAGAAAAGCTGTCAATGACTCCCTCAACTTAACAGAGAAGTTCCAAGTGCAGCAAAATCAAGAAACCTGGTATTAATACCATGAAAATTCTTTCCTTGCTTTATTGCTGTGAAATGCCTATAAAATCTAATCAACCTGCTTTCTCCCCATCTTTAAAAATAAATTAGGGCGATGGGGGCAAGAAGTCACCCTGGCCTCTAGGAAGCTTTGGGGAAGAAGGGTGCATGTGTGTGCACTGGGGCAAATGTATGAGACCCTTGTCGACCTCCCTGGATCCCGGCTGGTATTGGCTGGTCTCTCGACAGGCCGCCATACTGGGGCTACCAGCTCTGTCTGTCCTTTTGGGCCTCTGGCTGTCACTGAAGTCCTTGGTTCCAGGTATTTGCTTCTAGATGTGAAATCCTGGCTTAGAATAGCCTTTTTTCCTGAACCAGGCCCCTTGCTGGGACACTTTTGGCTTTCTCCCCAGGAGAACTGTCTCCACTTCTTCTAGCTGTGCTGGAGCTTCCACTCTGGCTCCTTGCTGGAAGTGGCCCCTGTCCCCATATTCTCAGGCTCCTGGTACCCTGGTGGACTTCTATAGGTCCTTAGCTTCTCTCTTTTCCTTCCGACCCTCCCTTGGCCTGGCATTCCTCTTTTCCTGGAAGGATTTCCCTTATGTTTTCTTCTCCTTGTCCTGGGGACTGTAAGCCTTTGGGGTCAGCCTTTATGGAGAAAAGGGTATCCTCTCTACCTGTCAAAAGAAACATCCCATTGAGCCTGCAGGTGAGGTAGGTGAGGCTGTTGACCTAGGAACTGAGGGACAACCAGGAACCAGGGAATTGAGGAGAACAAAATATTCATCATCCTCAAAATATTATTCCCATCACATGTTTATGTGCTTTCCATTAGATTTTAGTTTAGAAGAGGAAAACTAGACAGGTCTAAAGCAGGTTAGAAAATGTTGAAATCATTGACTATATCACAAAGTTGAACATCTGCCTCTTGCCAGATTTGTGCTTTATGTAAATCATTGTGAATTATGGGGCTGTTGCTGAATTTGGGGGATCTGGTGACTCCTCGGCATTTGTGGTTTACAGTCTTACTGGAAACCTCTTTCGATGGTTTTTGAGCCTGTAATTCATGGTTGTATGTTCTGTATTTTTCCCAAGACCACTGCTAGAATCCTGTATTCACTGCATAATGAGTATTTTATTTTTAGATGTGGATCGCCTCTTAGGGAGGGAGTCTGTGGGAAGGTGGGTAATGAACTATTTTTGACATAAATCACAAGTGTCAAAGAAAGTGGTAAATATCCAAAGAATAAACAAGAGTGACCACCATTCAGTTGCAGAGAAGGTATATGCAGCTACCACCGCTTGGTATTCTATACTGTGTAATGTTTCAATCATTTGGTCGTATTAACAATGAAGAAAGATCCAAGGATTACCCCACCCATGCTTACTTTCTGTCCCTAATTCCTGGGTTTATTTGATTCAATGAAGTGAACTTTTCAGGCCCAGGGAAATACTTTGTTCTTCAAGAGTTTCATTGGAAAACTCCAATATATTGGCAACTAAGTAACAAGACTGATATTTACTCTATAAAAACGTTTGTTGTATGGGTACCTTCTCAGCTTTTGTTGTCTTAGCTTTTTGTAGAGAAAATGTATAAAATTTAAAATCCAGCATAGAGGAGATAGTATCCAATACCTGTCGTCAGAAATCCACAACACGTTTATAGATGGACTATATTAAAATATTGACAACGACTTTGCCACAGTGGCTGATGCCTAGCACTTTGCAGGCCTAGGCTAGAGGACTGCTTGAGCCCAGGAGTTCAAGACCAGCATGGGCAACATCTTGAGAACCTGAACCTGTCTCTACAAAAAATAGAAAAATTAGCTGGGTATGGTGGCGCATGTCTGCAGTCCCAGCTACTGGGGTGGCTGAGGCAGGAGGATCGCTTGAGCCCATGAGTTTGAGGCTGCAGTGAGCCATGATCACAAAACTGCACTCCAGCTCAGGTGGCACAGCAAGACCCCATCTCAAAAAAAAAAAAGGAATATATATGTGTGTGTGTGTGTGTGTGTGTGTGCGCACACGTATGTACACACACACACAAAGACTGGGGCTAGGGGAACTAGCCGGCTATCTGCCCACATAGAATGTAAATAAAAGTGTTTACCATGTGGAGTATTAACATCATTTACCATTTCTTCAACACCCATTAAATGCTGGCACCGTGTGAGGAGTTTGGGTATTAAATATTAAATACAGCTTTTTTTTTTCTTATTTAGCTTAGAATCTAGTGACAGGGAACAAGGTAACTGAATTCACGGTTCACTCTCCAAGCGAGCACGTCCCAAACGGCTCCAGCTGTTGATTCTATAGCGCTCCTCCTGCCCACAGAGCGGCGGGCACAAAGGTACAGTGTGAATCCGGACGGCGAGGGAGCAGAGGTCGGCCTGGCTCGAGGGAAGGGCGTGGCCGTGGGTTTATCTGAGGACAGTCTATGCTGGAGGAACGTGCGGTTCGTGGAGAGTCTGGGGGCCAGGAAGCCCCTTCTGCAAAACTCGCTCCCCAGATTGGCGGGGCGACGCCGCGGCGCAGGAGGGAACTGGACGCAGGCACGGCGCCCTCGCGGGGCCGCCCCGGCGCCGCCGGGAGTCCGAGCGCAGGCCGGCGGGGGCGTGGCCGCGGATAACGGGCTGCTTCGGCTCCGCGGGCGCCGCGCTGGCCCCCACGCCCCCTCCGCCGGCCGCCCCAGTCGCAGACCGCGGGCGGGGCGCGCGGGAGGATTTTTTTTTTTAATGTCAAACTTTGGCCACGTGAACCGCCCCCCATTCACTTTTGCTCCAATCACGCTGCGCGGACGGATCCCGAGAGGGGCCACGGCTCGCCGCCGCCGGGGCCGCTTCATAACGCGCTGTGCGTGACGTGAGGGGCTCCTGTTGCAATGGCGAGCTAAGCCGGAGGATGTGCTACTGCGGCGGCGGCGCCGGCCACGAAGAGGACGGGGGCAGGCGCAGCGCGAGCCGAACCGAGCCAGCCGGGGGACGCGGGCAGGGCGGGACGGGGGCCCGGCCTCGGCTGCCACTGCCGTCGCTGTCGCGCTGGCCCCGCGCCCTTGCGCGCGAGCGGGAGGAGCCGCCGCCGCCGCCTCGCGCCCGAGCCGCCGCCGGCGCGCGCCGGGCATGGTCCCTTCTTAAAGGCGCAGGCCGCGGCGGCGGGGGCGGGCGTGCGGAACAAAGCGCCGGCGCAGGGCCTGCGGGCGGCTCGGGGGCCGCGATGGGCGCG
>NW_012143190.1:1026599-1038971 GCF_000956105.1 Propithecus coquereli | reverse complement strand
CGGCGGCGGCGGCCCGGCGGGCGGAGCGGCGCGGGCATGGCCGCGCGCGGCCGGCGCGCCTGGCTCAGCGTGCTGCTCGGGCTCGTGCTGGGCTTCGTGCTGGCCTCACGGCTGGTGCTACCCCGCGCCTCCGAGCTGAAGCGAGCGGGCCCACGGCGCCGCGCCAGCCCCGAGGGCTGCCGGCCCGGCCAGGCGGCGGCGGCGGCGGCTTCCCAGGCCGGCGGGGCGCGCGGTGATGCGCGCGGGGCGCAGCTGTGGCCGCACGGCTCGGCCGCGGATGGCGGCCCGCGGGACAAGAACTTTCTCTTCGTGGGAGTCATGACCGCCCAGAAATACCTGCAGACCCGCGCCTTGGCCGCCTACAGGTGAGCCGCTGCTCCCCAGGCACCAATTCCTGCATCCAGCATCCCATCGGGTGGCTCTGCGGGTCCTCCCGGGGCTCGCGCCTTTGCTCGCTTTTCCTGTGGGATCCGGGTGTCTCTCGAGAGATGCCGGGCTTTGGCAGCGGAGGTCAGAGGTGAGATGGTGAGCACTAGGCTCTAGAGCCTGGGCTTTGGGGTCAGATGGACTAGGGTGGTTCCTCTGGGTGTGCCTCTCACCCCGACCTTCCACAAGGCATTTCAGCTTTACAAGTCCAAGCTCTCTCTTTTGTTAAAAGGGCCCTGCTGATTGTGTCTCTCTCATAAGGTGGTTGGAAAACTCCTAGCACAATACCTGTGGTCGTGGTGGCAGTGGGATTGATTCTCTAAAACTCTCACTTTTGCCCTTGCAAAGCTAGAGCCCGTGTAAATTAATCTGGTTCTAGAGCCTTTCCATATCATACTTTCAGATTTCACAGTTGGGGGCACTCCTGCAAATGGAGTGCATACTGCACACTGGACCATGCCGGGATGTGTTGAGTAAAGAGAGAACCGTGGAGAAAAGCAGTTCCTGGCCTATAGTGGACTCAGTGGAAGACTGCATACTGCTGTTAATTAATTCAGTTTAGTGGTGTATGCATTTTATCCAGTAATTGGGCCCTGGTTGGCCACATGAGTCATGAAAGTGGCTGGAGTCATGTTCACGTTTAACAAAAGCATTAGCCAAAGTAGTCTTTAGAAGGGGGATGATTTTGGAATAGCTGATATGGTTAGAATCAGATTTGTTATTGGAGTGAATTTAAAGTAGGAGAGGGTTGTACACTTGATACAGGTATTTGATGTAAACCTTTATGGGTGAAGTATAGAAACACTTACTGTATGGATGAAGTTTGGGTTTCATCCAGCCACAGAACAAACCAATGTGGGGAATGGTTTTACAGCACGAGCGTTCTGGGAATGAAATTTTAGAGTAGTCAATGCTGAGCAAGTGTAAGCTAGTTGCTGTTTGTTCTTAGTTTATAACTAATAGCTTTTATACTTCAGCTTTTAAGTCTAGTCCTGTTCTGAATTTTCAGGTGTTAGATGTTGTGAGGAGAAAAGCATATAACTTCTCTCCTTCCTTTAAGGGAGGAAGTAAAGGATTGAGAAAGAACGTGGAAAAGCTTTCTTGAATGGCTGCCCTTTGAATGTCTTGATCTCCATTTCTGCATGTTTTCATTAGGATCTTGCTTAAGTCCATGTGTTGCCAGGAAGGGTTCTGAGCCGCTGAAAAGTTTAAAATATAGACAATGTGAATGTAGACTAATGCAGTGACTTGGGAGCCAACAGATTAGGGCTCTCATGCAGACCTACCATGCATTACCTGGAGTTTTATGTGAATCATACTTTTTGACCAGAGAAACAGCCACATCATAAATTGAGGATGAGATTTATAAGTTGTGTAAAGCATAGTTTTGCAAATAAATTCATATGATGGCAATTTGGTGACAGACCATGTGAAATCACAACTTTGGGAGCAATTACCGAAGTAGTTACTTCAAACAGTAGATTAGATGATTCCCCCCACCAGTTGCATTTTCATGGTTATGAAATCAATATATACAAATCAGTGGAGGTCCTAATACACCAGCAATGCTCAGAAAATGTAACACAAACTAGAACCACTATTTTACACTTTGGAATGTTATCCGAAAGCCTGTGCTTGGTGCTCGCTCTTTTGGCCTCCTTTGCACATCTCCCACCTCATCTTTTTTGGATGTAAGATTTTATCTCACTGTTTATTGTATTTCAGGCATTGGGAAGTAGAAATACAGCTTGTCCTTTGGACCCCTTCTCTCTTCTTTTTGACACCTCTGGTCTTTCTGAGAAACACAGCAGGAAACACAGCATCCTGTCACTCTTTCTGTTTTCTTATATACCTTTTCTTTTATTTTTCTCATCTAAGAAGTCACTGTACTGAGAACCTGGGGGTGGGCCTACCCTGTTAGTTAGGGTCCTCCGCATCTCTGCTTGTCAACCCTGTGTTTAGACTGGCTGTGGGAGATGGCACAAGATGATTTTAGCCTAAGGCTAAAAAGTTAAGGAACTTTGGGGGAAGGCCTCAATTGGGATGGAGGTTATAGGGTATAACTTATGATTATGCTTTTTTGTGCTTTACAGCCAGGGCCAAAAGTCCACACTGAGCTCTTAAAGTGGCAATTCCATGCACAGCTTAGAAGAAAAGTAAGCTTGAATCTTCTAGCACAAGGTGGAACTCTAGTTTGGAACCGGGTGTGCTCAGCTTTACATTTTCCCTAAAAAACAAATTCATTCTTTATCTTATAAAAAACTCCAGTTTTTGGTTTTTTAAAAACAAAACTATTGTTTGACTTATGGGTGAAGGAGATGCCAACACTTTTAGTAAGATGGCACTGTGGGTAGGATATTGAAAATGTCAGAATTTGGGTCTGGGAACTAGTAATTAGCAACCTGTTCTTTCCAAGAACTGAGATCCAGAAAGGGGCTAAAAAGCTTTTGAAAAATCCAAGGAGATAGGCCCATCTGCACTAAAGTCACTGCACTTTAATGATAGAACAGCCCCATCATTATGTATTTTTACTTTCTAGATATGCCATATGCTTGAGGTCAGGATAGGGGCCACCAAGAGATAGCAGGGCAGTAACAGCTGATAGCAGACAAGAAACAGATTTTAAAAAGTAAGTGTAGCAGATCAGAGACCAGCCAGGGCTAACTTCTATAGGCCCTGCGTAGGCATGGTAGCTGTTAAGTTCATAGGAGTGTTCTGATGCATTAAAATGTTTAGATGCACTTAGGAGTCGTCCCTTTGTAAAGCAAGTACATGCATGGCCCCTCTGGGTCCAGGCCCTAAGTGTTGGGGACACAACAGTACTGATGCTTCTTATGTTCTCTAGTGGAAGGGACAGACACTAAAAAAGGGGTTTCAGCAAGTGATGGATGCTGTAGAGAAAATAGAACAGGGTAAGTGAGGGCAGGTGGGGTGGTGTACTCTCTCTGTATTAGGTGGTTGGGGAAGGCTTTGAAGAAAGTGGCATTTAGGCTGAGGTCTGGTAATGAGCCAGTTGTGTGAATATCATTGCTGAGTGTGCAGGGCAAAGTAAAGAGCTGCAAAGTCCCAAGGCAGGAACCCCAAGAAGGCCAAAAAAAGAAAGGGAATGGGCCAGCAGTGTCTAGTCTCATGGAATTTCATTCTAAGTAAGTGAATTAGAAAGCTATTGGAGGGTTTAAGAGGAAAGGGAGGTTGGTAGCTGGTGTTCTCCAAATGAACATAAAATAACTTGTTTTGACTTAATCTGCAGAGTATTTGTATTCTAGGTAATTTCACTTTACAAGGATACATGATTCTTCTGAAATAGTTTATTATGCCAATTAGTGACGGGTTGTCCCAACCCCTGGGTTGCTTGTATCTTGTGTTACTAGCTGCAATTCATATTTTTCCCATATTTAAAATTTTTTTCTCAGTTATATTCTTTGATATTCAGAAGGTAGACATTTGGGTGCTTTTATCTGTATCTTTCCCTTTCTGATTTTAGGCTCCCGCCTTTGCCCCTTAAGCTCAGAATGTTATTGCTCTGGAGAGATTTTTAAGGGTAACATTTTTTCCCTAATTCTAGAAAGGGTAGAAACCATTTCAATCTTGTTTTTTCCCCAAGTAGTACATTGTCTCAGTACCGTCTGTTGACTAAGCTCTCATTTCCCTACCCATTCGAAATGCCATCTTCATCATACTCAAAATTCTTGGGTATGGTTTTTGGACTTTCTATTTTGTTCCATTGATCTTTCTGTCTGTTCTTGTGCCAGTACCACCCATTGGAATTATTGAAGGTTGAATAATATTTTAATATCCGGTAGACAAGTTCCGCTTTGTTATTCATCTCTTTCAAACATTTTTTGACTACACTTTTCCTGTTCTTGCCGAAAGAGTTTTGATGCTATTTAGATTTTTTTTAAATCAATATTTTGATAAAAAGCATTCCTATTTAGCTTTTTGGTCCATCGTTATGCCCAGAACACTGAGCTAATTCAACACCTTTTACTTGTCTTGGTTCTTACCTCCCCTGGGCTAAAGATGGGGAAGAGTTTTGTTCTTTCTTTACTTTCTTAGAAGAAAGGGATGGCTGGTTTCCCTTCTTTGCTCCAGGAGTGGTAAAGGGCAACGTTAAAGATTAGCATCAGTCTCTAGGGGACTGTGGGAAGAAAGTTTGAGAGGCACTAGCTTTCGATGTAGGCATCTTATTTCAAGATATTGTTGTGTCAGTTAATGACCTCTTCCTAATGCTTTAAATGAAGGCAAACTGTTCCTTTTACCAGCCTTAATGAATTCTTCCTACCTTATAAATCTGAGTTCATTTCCTTATTTCTTTTTCTAAGTAAACCATGTTTATCTTGAAACAGTTCAGAGTAGTACTTGCTTTCTTAGATGGAATCCAATTTGGCAACATTTACACAGACAGCTTTTGCTTATAAAATCCAAATAATCAATCCGTAAGTGAACTTTTGGAGCACAACCCATTTCAGGTTATGAATTTCCTGTAGAAGACTACTGAACAATGTGGCCCTGAGAAAGAGCGTAGTTTTTTATGTCATAGTTCAAGATCTTGATGCACTCAAACAGAATATTCCAGAGGTAGCCATGGTTATCAGTAGAGGATTATGCATAATTGCGTTTTCATCGAAGTGATAGTTTCACTTTTTTCCCTGTCTGTTAATTAAGCTACTATTTATCGAAAGTAGATTACTAATACTGGGCCCCAATCCCTGCAGGTTTCATAGTATAGGAAGGAAACGAATGATAGTATTAGATGATGAGGGCTCTGGAGGTGCCTGAGTTAATTACCGTGGGGGTTACAGAAGAAAGAGGCTTATGCTCAGTGTATGAAAGGGCGTCAAGAAGGGTCTCACCCACACTCCCACCCTTTTTCCCCTACTGAGTCCTGAAGGATGAGTAGGAGTTTTTTGAAGCAGAGACAACTGCATGTTTCCTAAAACATGAAATAGCAAAAAGTAGTGAAGTCATGAAGAGACAGGACAGTTCATTGGGGCTGGCCATAGGCTGTGGGTGGCAGAGTGGTAGGCAGGGACTTGCGGGGCCAGGCAGGAGGGAAGGTCTGTGTGCCAGGCTCAGGGGTTTGGGCTTTGTATTGTGAGCGTCCAGAGTCGTTGGTGATATCTCAGCAGGAAAATAGCTTGATGGGATTTGTGTTTCAGATCAGTCTGGCAGTGTTACTGTTAGAGGGTGGGCTGGAGTAGGGCCTGAGCACAGATTGGTACCTGTTGGGAGGCATTTTGGTAGTTTTTATCAAGAACTTTAAAATGCATCTCTCCTGAGATCTAGCAATTCCTCTAGAAAATTTTCCGGAGGAATTTAAAGATGTGCTAAAAGACATTCATATGAAGTGGAAGTTTCAAGCATCTTAGGTGTCTTGCATTAGGAGGTGTGTGGACCAAAATCAAGTGAACTGATGCATTCATACTGCAACCTACATCTCTAACCATTAAAAATGGTGCAGCTGAAATATTTTTATTGAAATGAAGAGCAGTTCAAAATATATTTAAGTGAGAGCGGGTGGTAACTTAGTGTGGGCAGTATGAGGCCATTTTTGTGTAAAATCAAACAAAATAAACTTACTTGTTTGTGTAGCATAGAAAGAATAAAAGAATATACACACCATGATGCTAAATGATCTTTTATATTCTTCTTAGCGCTTTTCTGTATTCTAAAACTATATCCTAGTTTTTCTACAATGAACAATTATGTAGTAATAAAGCTACAGTGAGACAGACAAAAAGGAGATGACAACTCTGGAGAAGAACTGTGCTTTCCATTGTGAGCGTGTTAAGCTGGAGCTGCAGGGGACTGCTGGGCACAGAGGGCAGGTGGGTCCTCGGCTCCTTGGGGTCATTCTTGTTTCAGTAACGCTTATTTCTGTCCTGAAATGGAGGGTTAAACACGTTTACTTGGTTATTGTAACTATATTTTTTTCAGTTATTGTAACTTCCTGCTTCTGGGTGATATTTGGGAGAATTAGGTGATGGCATTTGAGATGCGAGGGCTTCAGCTTCGGTATTTTAATAGAGATATTCAGTGCTTCTGTCTGTTGTGGATACGTTTTTGGCTTCTGGTTCCGGAGGGAATTAGGGAAAGAAGAAACTTAGTTACAATTTAAAAGTAGGAAAGCTGTCTGTCTTCAGTGTCATTTCCGAAGCATTTATAGCTATAAGGTATATTCTGTAGACCTGGTCCCCCACCCCTGGGCCATGGTCTGGCTCCGGTCTGTGGCCTGTTAGGAACCCGGCTGCCCATCACCGCCTGAGCTCCTTATCCCCATCACCCCCACTGCCAGTCCTATGCAAAAATTGTCTTCCATGAAACTCAGGAATTGGGCTGCACAGCAGGACGTGAGCCGTGGGTGAGTGAGAGAAGTTTCATCCGTATTTATAGCCATTCCCCACCGCTGGCATCACCACCTGAGCTCTGCCCTCCTCACCACCTGTCTGTGGAAAAATTGTCTTCCATAAAACTAATCCCTGGTGCCAAAAAGGTTGGGGACTGCTGTAGACAAATAATTTTGCCTATGGATGATTAAAAATAAGATATGGTCTGCCCTGATTTGGTGTCAAATTGGTGCTTCTAAACCAAAAACCTGGAGATTATTTAAAAAAATGTAGATATTAATGCCATTAGAGTTGTGGTTTGGGGCTGGGTATGGTGGCTCATGCCTGTAATCTTAGCACTCTGGGAGGCCAGGCTGGGAGGATTGCTTGAGGCCAGGAGTTTCGAGTTTAGCCTGAGCAACAGCGAGACCCCATTTCTACAAAAAATAGAAAAATTAAGTGGTCATGGTGACATGTGCCTGTAGTCCCAGCTATCCAGGAGGCTGAGGCAGGAGGATCACTTAAACCCAGGAGTTTGAGGCTATAGTGAGCTATGATTGCACCACTGCACTCCAGCCTGGGCAACAGAGTGAGACCTTGTCTCAAAACAAAGTTGTGGTTTTGTAAGTTGATCATAGGTGCGACGGCTGATTTTGTGTTTAACTTTGTTCTGTATGTTTCTGACAGTAATGCCTGTAAATGAATGGGCAGGATTTAGAGTAGCAGACGGATCGAGACACAGAATGTGGATTTCAGAAGCTAATGTTTGAATCAAGTTTTCTGGCCTTTAGTTAAATCCAGCCCAAACACTGCAGAGATGTCCTCGACTGGCAGGTTTTATCTGGGCTTTCATGTCACCAGACCAGGCTGACAAAGAGCTGGTAGAAGTGGTTGAAGTGTGTGTAAGGCTGCTGTCCTTATCTGTGATGACTCTTTCCTCAGCCTTATCAGCAACCAAGAGACTGGAAAAGAAATGTGTCTCATAACCTGAAAGATAAGTGTGTGGGGTGGAAAAGCCAATACACTGGCCAGTGGAGGCTTTAGAGTCAGGGTGGCCGTTGGCTGCTGTCAAGCGGCTTGATACCAGGTAGTGAGTGCCTCAATCCGGGAAGACAGTGGTTTACAAAGACGTTGGCCAGAATAATTTCAGTGTGGTGTTACTGTTTGCATTAAACAATACCGACTTTTTTTTCTTAGAATTAGATTTGAAAACTTAGATTTTGTCCACGTATATTATTAAGAGTTAGTTGCATGTTTACACGGATGAATATTCCCATTGTTTGCTGTGAACCTAGGCTCAAAGGGCAGGCTCCTCGTGGCTCTTAATACTTGGAAATACCCTCTGGGCTGGTAGTGCCCAGGCTGTTGTTGAAGTGGGAAACTGTAATCCACCCTGCCGACAGCTTTATTGAGAAGACACTCTTGAATGCTTGCTTTCCCCTTAAGTCTATTTTTTAGGATTGACGGTAAAGAGTATAATTTGGTTTCTCTTTTAAAATAATTTTCCCACCACCTCTATTATATTTTCTCACTTACTTTCAAAAAGAATTTGAATTTGTTTACGTCATAAGAACATGCACAATGAAACAGTTAAAGATTTTAAAAGAGGAAACCACGTACACAGAAGGGGGAACTGCAGCTAAATACATTTGCTGTAGGGCTCTTGGGACCAAGGCAAAGGAGGGAAATGATGGACTGAATAATGCTTGCAACATTGTGCCAGGGGGCATTCCTTCCAGCTGAGGAGGGGCCTGTGGCATCACTTGGTAGCCTTGGAAGACGGCTGCATTTTCATAAGGCCCGCGGCTGCTCTGACTGGCAGCATAGAATAGTGTCCTCCATGTACTTTTTTGGGAGGATGAACTAAAACTGCTGCTCCATCAAACTGTGCTTCCTGTAAGGATAGCCATCACATCTGCCCTGCTTTCTGTACCGTGGCCCTGGGGAGAAGTAGTTTTTATGCTTAACCCTGAATAGTGGGACAGAGTCTGTGACTTCTCCTGGCTGCCTGCTGGAAAGCTTATAGATGAATTTGGGCCCACCCTTAGCAAATCTATAGGTCACCTTATGGCAACTAGGTCTCGGCACGTGCTCTCACTCCAGTTGGAGCGGGTGTCCTGAGAGTGCTCTGATGGATTCAGGGTGCCACTGGGTGGAGAGCTGGGTGGGGCAGCCCCAGCCAGGAATTGCCCTCTTGCCTTGCTGGAGTTTCCTACTGTTGTTTTTCTTCAGCCCATTTTCTTGCTTATTTTTCTCATTCTCTTTGAATTTTGGCTAAGTTGTTTTAAATCCTTCTTGTAACAGGGAAGAATATAAATACAGTCAGCCCTCCATATCCCAGGGTTCCACACGTGTAGATTCCACCAACCTCAGATGGAAGATATTTGGAAGAAAACCCTGATAAAAAGTAAAGTACAACAATAAAAAAAATACAGATGAAACAACACAGTATAATAACTATTTATATTGTATTAGGTATTATAAATATCTAGAGATGATTTAGAGGGGATGTGCGTAGGTGATAAGCAAGTACTACATCATGTTGTCAGGGACTTGAACATCTGCAGATTTTGGTATTTGCGAGGATCCTAGAACCAACCCCCCTTGGATTCTGAGGGACAACTATATATACATTTAACTGCTATTTATCAGTTTTACAAAGAAAAATCTGTATTCTCCCTTTATTCTTTGACTCCACCTTCTGAGATGATTTTATCATGAGTCCTTTCAAAATTATGACAACCCAAAATGAGCGACTGAGGCAAAGATTGCAATCGGTCGAGGTTTATTAAGGCAAAGTTTGAGGACTTGCTGGGAAACACAAACCACAGACAAATCTGTGACTGTTTTTTGAAGGGCGAATTTGAAGAGAAAGAGGGAGGGAAGGAAGAATCAATTATGCAGATGTCCTTGGGTAGGGAGAAGAATGATTGATCTTGCCCTGTCTCTGTTCTGCACCTGAGAAGATAAACTTACAATAAACGTCATTAGTGTAGAACGAACAGGCTTTAGTTTTAAGGGCTAGACTTAGCGTATAGACCTAAAGTTATAATTTACATGTCCTTGCTTATAGGAGGCCAGCAAAGAATTGAATGACCCATGGTGGCAGTCCTTACAGATGCCCAAGGCCCTTTAGCTTTCCTTGGGGGTCTGGCTAATGTGTAATGTTAGTAACTGCTGTTCAGTTGGGAGGGGGTGTTGCATGACTCAGCCTCCAGGCTTGACCTCCCTTGTGCATAAGGTCAGTTGTGCAGTTGTTGGGAGGTGGTCCTGAGATTTTTATTTTCCTTTACACTTACCACTCTATAACCATCAGACAACACACGTAATAGTGGATTGGGGGAACCCATAGAAAGTCTCCCCACTGTTTAAATGATAAAAATCAGTATAGCTATTAAAGTTTAGAAACTGTAAAAGAAAGAACTCAATGTTACTCCATTTTTCCTTTGGTTTTTACCCATTGGATAATATTTTTTATCACAAAACTAAAAAGTTTTTTGTTGTCAAATCTTTTGATTTGCTTGGTTGCTTGTTAGCTTAACACTTTCACCCAGATAACTTTTTTCCTAACTCTAAATATACCTGTTGTAGAAAATTTAGAAAATCTAGAAAACACAAAGAAGAAAATTAAATCCCTTCTGATTTCCCCCATTTCCCCCCATCCAAAAATAACCACAGTGAATACTTTGGGGTGGAGTTGTACATTATTTTATTTTTGTATCTATACTTTTGTTCCCTTAGTAAGCCACATCACAAGTCTGTACTGTTGCCTGGTTTTTAAACTTACCCATATATTATAAATATTTACCCGGGACAACAGTCATGCTGTAGATGCAGTTTTGAACAGCAACGTATTTCATGTAGTTTTTCTGAAAATGACGCTGCATAGAAATGGAGACTGTGGTATCAAGTCCTAAGTCAGCAAAGGCTTTCCTTAGCTAAGCTACTGTCAGTCCAGCTGCGTTACTTGACCGTTGTGATTTAACTTGGTTTAGTGATAGCAACCTAGCGGAATGGAAGATTCGCTTGGCACTCTCAAATTTCAGCTGTCTTATCTGGGCTTTAGCAAGAGTCGGATATCAGTCCACTGAAAATGAGCTTTCTGGCAAGGGCCTTTGCAAATACTCTGCCATTTCAATTAAGTAAGAGCTCTTTGCTTCTGGTAACAAGTGTGTTGATGGCAAAGTCGACGTTTGCTTATGAAAATTAAGGAACTCGACTGACTCTGTTGCGGAAGGAGGACTAGCTTGCTTCTTCAGCAGCATTTCCTTCAATTCTGCGAAGTTATTAATGCATACCCTCCTCCTTCCTAAGCACGATGAATCATGATTTATGTTCCAGAACTCCTTCACTTTGTGCAGCTAGTGAAGCTAAAGGCACCCTAATTGAAAAGTTCACCATTTCAAAGATTAGAGGGTTTGCAAAGACTTCATATTGAAAGATTTCCTTCAAACCTCCGGTCATTTAGAACAGAAAAAAGACAACATGAGGTTTTTCCCTGGGTTACCTAAAAAGGAATAGATGGTAATTGGGTGGAGTTACCATAAAACTGCAGAGAGGCTTTTAAGGATGGTTTGAGGTTAGATTGTCTGTTTTTAAAATTAATTGGTTTCTCTTCTTGGACAAATTACACCATTTCCAGTCATGGTCGAGGCATTCGTCGAGTCTGTGATGGCTGCACTGCCAGCGCTCCCCTCGCTGTACTCTGGCCGGTGGGGCCACGTGGGAAGCAGGGCTAGACGAAAGTAAATTTTGATCCTCTAATATGAAAGACTATGGTATTTTAAAGTGAAAACACTGCTAAAATTTAAAGTCTTAGACTCCTATGCTATAACATTGTCTGAGATTGATAGTAAAAGAGAATTCTTATATATAACTTGAGGATCAGGTTTTTAGCCAGAAATGTGAGAAGCATTTTCTGCAGTAACTCTGCTCCAGCGTCTCATCTTGAGACTGACTGTTCCATGTTCAGCCCACGCGCTCCCATTTCGCTTGTTTTTTCTTTCACTACCTTGTTTTGTTTGCAAACTCCTGTCTTCCCTAATAATAAATCTTACTTACATAGTGCCAGGCAGGCTTCTAAGCACTTTACATATAATGACTCGTTTAACCCTCCCAGCAACACTAGCAGGTAGGTACTATTATTATCCCCAGTTTACAGGTCAGGAAACTGAGGCACAGAGTAACTTGCCCAGAGTGGAGTCAAGATTCTCACTCATCAGTGGCCTGATTCCAGAGCTTGTGCTCTTAACCGTTATGCTACAGATTGTCTCTTTGGTGTATTGTTCCTTTGAAGGCAGGTATTGTCTTCCTACCCCATCTCCCAAATAATATCATGGTGCTTTAATATTTTCACAGCTTCTGGGGTTGGCTACTTTAGTACTAATTTGAACTTGGCCTGTTTTATTAATCACATTTTATTAATGATGTCGGAGTATGTATTTGGTATAGCTAAAGTTAAATTGATTTTCTTCATTATCCTTTTAAAATCTGTGGTAAGATGATATAGACAATTTAGCTTTAAATTATAGTTCAGAAGTACCATGAATGGTAATATATTTCAACTCTAGCATACCTGTGAATTTTGTCCCTAATTGTTCTCTTGTAGTTTGATTAAGTC
>NW_012143190.1:1020777-1025494 GCF_000956105.1 Propithecus coquereli | reverse complement strand
TCCTGGCCTCAAGTGATCCTCCTGCCTTGGCTTCCCAAAGTGCTGGGATGACAGGGATGAGCCACTTCCCCCAACTAGTATATTTTTCTTTGTTATGAGTAGATAAATCAATGGTGCATCTTACAGTCATCATCCCAGATTTGATGAAAATGGTTTGTGTTTAGTCTTTGGACTTTTCGAGAGACGTGTTTGGCAGAAAGTTGAGTCCCACTGAATTTTTCCTCTGCTCAAATAAGATAAATTTGAAGTTGTTTTGTATTCCTTATACTTGGGTTATGAAGAGAAATAAAAGACAGTTGTTTATTTTCCAAGTACTTCATTGTGAATTGTTTTTAAAATTACAAAAGTAATGGCCAGGCACAGAGGCTCATGCCTGTAATCCTAGCACTTTGGGAGGCCAAAATGGGAGGATCGCTCGAGGCCAGGAGTTTAAGACCAGCCTGAGCAACATAGTGAGACCCCACCTCTACAAAAAAATAGGTTAAAAAAAAATTAGCGGAGTGTGGGGGCATGTGCCTGGAGTCCCAGCTGCTTGGGAGGCTGAGGCAGGAGAATTGCTTAAACCCAGGAGTTTGATGTTGCTGTGAGCTATGATGATACCACTGTACTCCAGCCTGAGCGGCAGAGTAAGACCCTTTCTCAAAAAGAAAAAAAATGACAAAATAGTGCCATGTTTTAGAATTTCACTTTTGCAAGATGGAAAGAGTTCTGGAGATGATGGATGGTGGTGATGGTTGCACAACATTGTTAAGGCCACTGAACTTACACTTGAAAATGGTTAAGGTGATAAATTTTACGTCATGTATCTTTTATCACAAAAAAGTTTTTCAAAAACAAGTAATGTGATAGTCATAAAATTTTCCCTCATTATAGAGATGCCTAGAACAAAAAGTGAAAGGCATCTTTACCCATGCTTCCTCTGGCCCCTCCCAATTTCCCTACTTCCGTACCTCTTCCCCAGAGATTTGGTGTATATCTTTTCAGATATTTCTCTTCCAAGACTTTCCATTAAAGATTTGTGTGGGTTTCATTGATCCTTCAAGTCACTTTTTCATGGTAGTATATACAGTTGTAACAGTTAAGTAAAATTTAAAAAAAAAAAAAAAAAAACAGAACATAATTTGGGAACTGTGCTTTTTTTATCTTAAGATTAAATTTACTGTTTAATTTATTCTCCATGATATGTTTTTCCTGGAAGTAGTCTGCACAAATGAATTATTGTGGCTAAGCTACTTGGGCTTTTAATACATACCTGGAAGAAAGTATAAGGAAAAGTGCAACTGATAACCTTAAATTAGTTGTTCAGCAGGAGTCGTTACTTTGTTTCTGTCCAATTGACCACTCATCTTTCCTCTGTCAATGGGTGAACAGTGGGCTAACAATTTGATTTTTTTGTTGTCGTTTGTTTTATAGAGCTGAGGAATTTGTAGGTAGGAAGTTGATGGTATCAGAAAATTAACCCACATACGTAGACCTTGGTGCCCTTCTGGTTTTTGGCCATAACTAGAACTTACAATAGCTATCCTGGAAGTATTTTAACACTTCATCTTTCTTTTTAGTTGGGGTTCTTTGTTTCAGACTTTGCAATACCTGATAGCCTTGGCTTCCATTAAGAGGAAGCAAGTAGATCAAGTGTTCATCGTCCTCTTGAATGTAGCGATTCAAAATGATCAGATATGTGAATTCCTGAAAATAAGAAGCTTGAAATAAACTGTTCTCTAACTGATATTTATTTCAATTCCAGAACGTGGTCCAAGACAATTCCTGGGAAGGTTGAATTCTTCTCTAGTGAAGGTTCAGACACATCTCTACCAATTCCAATAGTGCCACTACGGGGCGTGGATGACTCCTACCCTCCCCAGAAGAAGTCTTTCATGATGCTCAAGTACATGCATGACCACTACTTGGACAAGTATGAATGGTTTATGAGAGCAGATGATGATGTTTACATCAAAGGAGATCGTCTGGAGAATTTTCTGAGGAGTTTGAATAGCAGCGAGCCCCTCTTTCTTGGGCAGACAGGACTGGGCACTACAGAAGAAATGGGAAAACTGGCCCTTGAGCCTGGTGAGAACTTCTGCATGGGGGGGCCTGGTGTGATCATGAGCCGGGAGGTACTTCGGAGAATGGTACCACACATTGGCAAGTGTCTCCGGGAAATGTACACCACCCATGAGGACGTGGAGGTGGGAAGATGTGTCCGGAGGTTTGCAGGGGTGCAGTGTGTCTGGTCTTATGAGGTAAGAACAAAATGTTTTACTGTGGGAAAAACTATTAATTTTGTCATTAGTTCTTTTTTTTTTTTTTATTTCAATTCCCCTTATTACCTTTTCTCTTGGTTTTTACAGCATACCTTCCATACTTTTATCCTAATACCTTGGTTAATAAATAATGGCACTTGGGGCCTAAAGAAAAGATATGGTTTGCTGATGGTCACAGTGATATTTTCGTGATTATCCGGAAAATCATCTTATCAGACTTCTGCTGGTTCTACAGCTGAAATTGCAAGAGTGTAGTACGTTTCCCTGACTCTGTTCTCCCGAAGGCCTGACTGTTCTTGTCTGGTCATGATGACCCACACAGATAAGAAACTTACGTGTTTTGAATTTATAAAATGATTCGTGATGTGAAAAAGCCAATAGCTTGTGGCTTTGCATTTATTTTGAGCCTTGACTTCTCAGATGGTTATTGTAATCTGTGCCTTTACAATTATAGTTGTTCCTTTCAGAATAGGTGGTCTGCATTTTGTGAGTTACCTTGACACATAAGTGAAATTTGTTGAAGAAAGTAGGAAATCTGCTTGCTGACTTTTTAATAGTTCTACAGACTATGAGTTAGCTTTGGACTTTTCTCTGTTATTATTGGCAGGTGTGCTTCTCTTGTCCTCAGTTGCAGGATCCTAATGGTTAGAGTGAAAAAAATTACTTAGATTGTATTGTGTTTAGGTTGATAAACTGATTGTATTTGTAAGGAACAGAGGCAGTTGCTAGATCTTTTGCCCAAGAAAAAGAATGAACTTTCTGTTTTTTTATTTATTTTATTTTTTAATGTCTTCTTTTTTGTCCCCCACAGATCATTCATAAGGAAAGGAATGCACTTTCTGATGTGAACTGTTAGGTCTTTTTCTCCACTCCCCCGCCCACCTTTTTTAAGAGATAGGGTCTCACTCTGTCACTCAGGCCTGGAGTACAGTGGCACAATCATTGCTCAGTGCAGCCTCGAACTCCTGGGCTCAAGCGATCCTCCTACCTTAGCCTCCCAAGTAGCTGGGACTACAGGTGCACACAACCACACCTAGCTAATTATTTTTTTGTAGAGATGGGTGTCTCACTATTTTGCTCAGGCTGGTGTCAAACTCCTGGCCTCAAGCTACCCTCTGCCTTGGCCTCCCAAAGTGCGGGGATTATAGGCGTGAGCCACTGTGCCTGGCCTTAGCTCTTTTTTGAGTTAATTTTCTAAAGTCATACTTAAGTGAAGAAATAGTATTCTTGCCTGTACTTGTCTTCCCCCCAGACTTGCTTTTAAATGTCTTCTAATCACTCTGTTTTCTTTTGTTTGAACTTCCAAGGAAGTGGACATTTTCAAGTGTACAGGGAGTGGTCTTCATGTAATTTTTAATTATGAAGTCATAAAGGTACACTTTAAATTGTAAATGTGATCTGAGTGAACCCCTTATTCTCTGTGTGCCTTACGCTCTCCCCCAGCCCCCATGCACAGGGGCTGGTTCACTGGGCCTAGGGGATTTCTAGGGGGTCGCGTATTTTTGTGGTGAGGAAGGCTGTTTGAGGATTTCATGCTGTTTTAAGCATTATACAACTGGCAGTATTTCTGCATTTTCTCCATCCTTAATTAAGTCGTTACAACCTTAATATATTTCATTATAGGTAAAATATGTAATGCTTTGACACTTTCCCCTGATCTGATCTCTGAGAAGCTGGCCTTCTTGCTGGAACTGTAGAAGATAGGCCTATTTTTGAGAGAAAATTTTTAAAAATATGTCTCAGTATAGTCATGTTATATACTGCTAGACAGACACCAGTAGAGCCAGTATCTTGATATCAAGAACTTTGCTCTAGCTTTAGTACTCAGGTATACTTAGACAACATCATCCTGGGGTTGCAGGGTTCGGAGGCTGTTTGGGGCTAGTTTCCTCTGATATGATATAATCAGCAGAGGTTTCTAACACACCAAGAAGGGTGCCTAGAATTATCCTGTCTGGACACTTGAAGCTACCCCTAAGACTCGATGCATGCTGTCAGTGGCCTTATTAGCTAAAGGGACCTGGTTGGTGAGGCAGCTCCCTCCCTGGGTGGTTCCTTGTTTCCCCACTGTGGGCGCTGCAGCAGGGAGGACCTCCCTGGAGTGTGGGTAGTCGGGGTATGCCTGCTGCTCTGCATTACTTTAAATGCCATATGATGACTGAGCTTTTGCTAGATACTGCTGGCTTGCTCTCTGGTGGCTGGTGCTGGATGCCCTCCCACCAGCAGTGCCCAGAGTTCTTTTTTCCTCTTCTGCGAGTTGTCTATTCATAGCCTTGGCCCCTTTTTCTGTTGGAATGTTGTCTGTTTTATGGTTTTGTTGGAGTGCTTTATTTTGGGTAGCGTATCTTCTCCCAGATTGTGGCTTGTCTTTTTTTTTATTTTTTATTTTATTCCAATAGAAAGGGGAAAACTGATGATTCACAAAAAGTAGGAGGTTTGCTAAAGCCATGTCTTCA
>NW_012143190.1:1017245-1019577 GCF_000956105.1 Propithecus coquereli | reverse complement strand
TTTTAGGCAGAGTCTTGCTCTGTTGCCCTGGCTAGGGTGTAGTGGCATCATCATAGTTCACTTGCAACCTCAAACTCCTGGGCTCAAGTGATCCTGCCTCTTAGCCTCCTGAGAACCTGGGAGTACAGGTGCATGCCACCATGCTTGACTAATTTTTTTCTATTTTTAGTAGAGATAGGGTCTCACTCTTGCTCAGGCTGGTCTCCAACTCCTGAGCTCAAGCAGTCCTTCTGCCTCAGCCTCCCAGAGTGCTAGCATTACAGGTATGAGCCACTGTGCTTGGCCCATATGAAATTTTTTTGAGAAACATTATTGAAAAATTTGAAACAGTAATTTATTTTATCTCAACAAATATATGAAATACTATACTCCTTTACTATACTATACTATACTCCTATACTATACTCTCATAAAGGAGATACTCCTTTCTGAATAGTATACTAAGAGAGAACAAAGAGCAAGTTGATCTAAGTAACCTCTTCATTTTGTTTCTTTTTGTTGATGAATACTGTACCTCTGGAAAAGTGGCTAGATCTTAAGTGTAGAGCTCAGTGGATTTTCACAAACTGTACACAGTTGGGTAACCAGCACACAGATCTTTCTTGTATTTTTTTCATGCAAAGTTTGACTAATAATGAAGGTGTATGGGTAGATGATAATCATTATTAATGGAATTTGGAGATAGGTAAAGGTGGTTTGACAACTTTATAATGTTAGTGTCTTTAATAGCTAATGTTGTCATGTTCAAAATTCAAAAGTGCAAAGGTTTACAGGGATAAGGCTTCCTACCTCTCTCTCTAACCACTGGCCTCCCCCCCGTGAGTTAGTCACCGTGGCATATCCTTACAGAGCTATCATATGGTATATCATATCATATACAAGCAATTAAGTTTATACATCTTCCCCCCTTTTACAGGAATATGTTATGCATACTGTCTACATCTTGTTTTTCAGTTAAATTTCTTGGAAAATGTTCCATTTATACATAAAAGAACTTCATCTTTTTTATGGACATTCAGGCTGTTTCCGGTTCTTTTTAGCGGCATTTCTAGTCAGTCATTTCACCCAAGGCTTCCCCACCTTTTTTCCCATCGTGGCACTCACACACACTGAGGAGAGTGCTTCCAAGGGCTCCTGCTCCCCACCCCCACACCACCCACACCCAGAGGGATTGTTTTCATGAGCAAATTCTCCCCTCAAAGAGAGTTCTGCAGGGAGAACTTGTTCGTGATATATGTGTGTACCAAAGTACACCAGTTGTGAAGCTCTGGGTTGACCAGTAAGCATTTGTTAAGGGCTTATTAATGAGCCAAGAACTGCTCTCTGAATTGATAGGGAAATTGCAAAAGATTGAAACATGAATGGCCTCTTTTTCTCCCTCAAGGGCTTCAGTGTAGTTGAGGAGACAAGGACCGTATGTACATGAAACAGTTGAAGAGAAATTAGAAGTATGAAACCCCATGATACTGATTTTAAATATAAAATAGTGTACGGAAGGGTGAGATCAATGATGTTCTTTTTATGGGAAGGCATATCATCGAGGGAAATTGGAGCAAGATACATAAAAAGAAGAGATCTCTCTTGTTAATCTGACTGGCTTATCAAGGAAAATTGAACAGCCGTGCTTTAGAAGCCTGGGATTTTTCCCCCTCTTTAATAATAGAAGAAGTAGTATTTCTTTGAAAAAAAATCGACACATTGTAATTGTACATATTTATGGGCTACAATTTAATGTTTCAATACATGTATGTGTTGTGTAATGATCAAATTTGGGTGGTTGCCGTATCTGCCATCTAATGAGAGGTGTCGAATGTTCTGACTACAAAAAAATACCTTTCTTAACTGCTGGTTGTCCTGGAGGTGATTTGTGTTATAGTAGTGCCTTCCTCACTTCTTTAGGCCTCCCGTTAACCTCACCTGCCTCAGAACCAGGCAGGCCCCTCAGTGGCTAGGATAGAAGTTCCAGAGACTGCACTAATGCTGCATGCTCGTTTAAGGCAGAGCCCTTCATGGGCTTGTACTGAGCCTTGTTCTTTTGTTGTGCAAGTTTGGTGGTTCAATTTCTAAGCTTCTAATGGATTAGAAGTGGCAAATTAGCACCCCAAAAAGGGAACTGCTATATAAGGACCGTATCAGCAGTGAGTGGGAAGGGCATGAGAGGAGAAAAAAAAATTAGAGGAGGCCGGGCTCGGTGGCTCACGCCTGTAATCCTAGCACTGGGAGGCCGAGGAGGGCGGATTGTTTGAGCTCAGGAGTTCGAAACCAGCCTGAGCAAGAGCGAGACCCCGTCTCTACTAAAAATGGAAAGAAATTAATTGGACAACTAAAAATA
>NW_012143190.1:1011109-1013945 GCF_000956105.1 Propithecus coquereli | reverse complement strand
TTTAAAAATGGGATAAGGGTAGAAATTGCCTACCTTGTAGGATGGTTTCAAGGACAAATTGAGATGATGCACATTATTCTATCATCACAGCTAATGCTTGGGACAGAGCGAGTGCTCGTGAAGTGTGAGGGCTATTAGGGGCTGTCCTCAAGTATCCGAAAAACAAAGCCACTCAGTACTCGTTTCCTGAGAGCTCTGAGTAGATTTTGACCTATATAAACAAATACTTAAATATGATTTACAGTAACATTGTCGCCTCAGAATCCCTATTTTTGTTTTTACAATTTAGAGAAGAATGTTTCGACACAACCAATCAAAGTTTACCTAAAATGGAAGTGTTAGTTGCTTTGGATCTGTAATTATTTTACTGGCAAAACAAAACCAGGTACATAAACATCGCTCCAGTGGTTCCACCATTTGGTGTATCAAAGTCTTGTGTTGTGAGGGAGGAGGGGGGTCTAAAGGCAAATCGGTATATCTTCAGAATGTTTGAGTTTGGTAGGAGTATGTCCAGGGTATTCTAGGCTTTATTGGTTAACCACCTTTCATATTGGGAGATCATCATCACTAGGCATATGTGACCTATTACGTTTAATTGACAGGAAAACGGCTCTTTAGCACATTATCAGGAGGTAGGATACATATGTCATTTTCTTTATCTTAAGATAGAGCCCAGTATCTGCACTGTTTACAGACTTTTCTGGTGATCCTTGTACCTACTAATGTTGCCATTTATAGTTTTAAAATTTATGATGCAGTGATGTTTTGGTAGAATCCAAAGTTGTATTTTTGTTACATCCTGTTTAGCCCCTGCCCTGGGTCCTGGAGAACAGAAAAGAAGTTTGACTTTGGTGTTTCCAGTAAGTCACTTATAGTCAAGTTGGTGGGAAGCCAAACTTGGCACACAAATGCCACCCCAGTCATATATTTCATAGGTTAATGATATATACACACACGTGTGTGTGTGTGTGTGTGTGTGTGTATTTTTTACTTTTCCTTTCTTCCCTCCTCTAAGCCATGTTAATGGCAACAAGTTGTGTAACCAAATGTAGTCGTGCATCCTTAACAGGAATACGTTCATAGAGATGCACTGTTAGGCGATTCCATCATGTGAACATCTTAGAATGTACTTCCCCAAACCTAGACGGTAGAGCCTACTGCACACCTAGGCTGTGTGGTCCAGCTAGCCTATTGCTCCTAGGCTACAAACCCGTACAGCATGTTACTGTACTGAATCCTGTAGGCAGCTGTAACACAAAGGTAAGTATTTGTGTATCTAAACATATCCAATCATAGAAAAGGTACAATAAAAATATAGTACTGTAATCTTATGGGACCGCCGTCATGTATGTGGGCCGTTGTTGACATTGACTGAAACGTTTTTATGCAGAGCATGACTGACTGCAACAGTGAGTGGATGAGTGGCCAGCAGCAAATCCTGGGTATCAACATAGGAAGACACTGTATTCAATAAGATGACGAAAACAAGAACTTTTAGCTAGAAATCAAACTAACAAACACTTTAAAGCTGAAACTAATGATATTTTAGAATTTTTTGTCTTTGCAATTGATGATTTCATGAATGTTTTATCTTTCTCAAGCCTCAGCTTTTCTTAGTTGCTATGAACTATAAACTGGAGATTTATTTATCAAACAAATTGCACTTTAAAGATGGTTTCAAAGTATTTATTAATTTCTGTGGTAGTTTCAGTGTTCACAAAGTCTTTGATAATCTTTCCTTGTGGAGGTGGAGCTTAACTTCCCTCCTACTCCCTGCGGGCTGGACCTAGTGACTCATTTCTGCTGAATGGAGCAGGGAGTGGGACCCAGGCAGACACTACCTTTACATCACAGTAAAGAGTTACATTTGTATCATGTGCTTCCCAACGTGATGGCATAAGCAGGACACTTCACCTCTGCAGGAATCTTCCCCCAATCCATGACCCCAGTTTAATCAGGACAAAACTTCAGACAGACCCAAGGAATGGGACTTTCCACAAGACCCCTGACCAGTGTTCTCCCAAAGTGTCAAGGTCATGAAAAGCAAGGAAAGACTGAGAAACTGTCACAGATTAGAGGAGACCTAGGAAACATGACTACTAAATGCACTGGAGGACACCAATTAGAAGAAAAAGGGACATTAGTGAGAAAACTGGTGAAATCTGAGTAATAAAGTCTATAGTTAATTGTGTCGTAGGGATGTTAATTTCTTAATTTTGATATGTGTGCTGTAGTTAAGTAAGATGTTAACATTAGAGGAAGTGGGGAGAAGCTGTGGGAACTCTCAGTCTTTACAACTCTTCTGTAAATCGAGAGTCATCTCAGAGTAAAAAGTGGCTGAAATGAAGAGCTGATTGAACTGGAGACAGAAGTGATGTTGCTGCCTCTGCCTCTGTATCCTGTTGGCATCTCCGTGCCGAGGGGAAGCTGGGCAGATCAGTAGAAGACTAGATCCTCTGTGACTCTAAGTGGACATTGTGCAAGATGTGATTTTTAGCTTATTGACTTCTAGGAACTCTCAGACAGAAAGGTCTTTGTGTAAGAGGGCTGCAGACTTCCAGCCCTCATAAAGAGCTTATCAGTTGAACAAGCTTATAATGTACTGTGTTATTACTGTAAAAATTTGTAATGGTACCATTGCAGCACAACTTTTCCTTGGCTAAAAAGAATCTTTCGTCATTCACTCAGCAGTTTAATGCTAACACTCTTGCTGACGCCATCACGGTTAACCCTGTAGTGTTTGGCTTCTGTGTTTTCTCTCAGTGAACCCTTGTGGGGATAAAGAAATCAGTACAAAGTTATTTTCTTTGATGTCTGGCACTTATTTCTAAAGCTT
>NW_012143190.1:1008506-1011059 GCF_000956105.1 Propithecus coquereli | reverse complement strand
CTTTATTGGCTGCTTTTTTCTTCTGCGTATGGGCCAAGAAAGTATTTGTTGTTTCTTTGCATGTCTCATAAATTTTTGTCGGAAACTGGTTATTTATTTATTATTATTTAAATGTGGCAGCTCTCAAAATCAGATTCTGCCCCTTCCCCTGGGATGTTGTTGCTGTTTGTTGTTGTTTGTTTAGTGACTTTTCAGAATGAATTCTGTAAAGTCTATATTCTTTTTTATATGTGGCCACTGAAGTCTCTGCTTGGTTTGCTTAGTGCTTAGAGATTTCCTTAGATGCCTGGAACTAAGTTTCCCGCTCTTTGCTGAGGTCTCTTTGTACCTGTAGGTGCTTGCCCTCCACACTCACCAGGCAGTTAACAACTCTGCCTTAGCCTTCACCTCCTGCTTGTGGAGAGCCTCAAGGTCAGCCAGAGGTGAGAGCTCAGGACTTTCTCAGGTCTTTCCTGAGCATGAGCACAGTCCTGCGTATGTGCATGGCCTTCTGGATTCCCAAGAGTATGTTGAAGCTTTTCAAAACCCTCTATGGACATCTCATTCCTCACCTTTTCTTTTTGAGTTTTTTAATTAGCCTATTTTTAGCACTGACTGTTAGCCATCCCCCTTGACAGTAAAATATTCAGCAATTGCCTGTGATTGTTTTTAACTATTCTCCCATCATTTGCAGTGGGAGAGCTCTGAGTCAGGTCAGATAAAAACAGCCTTGCAAGTGGGGTAAGACAATGACAATTATCTGGAAATGGGGCTTTGAAGTAGCTCCAGCCTCTCTCTCCCCTCCAGTGGCTTCCAGGCTGTTGGTTTTCAAAGCTAGGACAGATCTGGAATACTGGGTGTGGAAATAGGGCAAGTTAAAATACTGCAAAGGTTACTGTTACCAAAATTTTGCTGTTTTTCTTGCATATAAATGCTCCCCAGGTTACTACAAACCTTCAGCTAATATTCAGAGTCCTGAAAAGGTTGCCTTTGACAATTTTTGCCACTGTTCTCTTTATTTTTATGGTGGACAGACTTTTTGGAAGTCTTTACTCTGCCATTTTCATTGGTGTCACCTGAGAACATCCATTATGGGGCCTTAGCTTCACAGCTTCAATTTTGCTTTTTATAATTAGATGAATTACTCTGAGTATCCCCTTTTACTTTGTTTACAAAGTGAGGGTATTGTGTCCTAAAAATTAGAAAGACTTCCAACCAATTGGTTACAATATTTACACACATTCATTGTTAAAATAAATTTTGAACATCTGCCATTAGCAGGACACCATCTAGCTGGGACATGGCAGTGCAGAAAGCAAAGACCCTGCTCTCTTATTGTTCTCTTATATTCTAGTGGAGCTAGGCTGGGGTGCAAAGAGACAGTCAGTAAAGAGGAGTGTGGGTGGTGTGTTTAGGACATAGCAAGGTGATCTGTGTGACTGGAGAGGAGTATCAAGGCAGAGAGTGGTTGAAGGTGAGGCCAAATGTCCCCAGTCTTGAGGGGAGGCAGGGGGTGCTGAGGACTTTGGTTTGAGTGTAGGTAGGCTGGGCTTGAGTCGTCGTGCCCCATTCAGCTTCGTTCTTCACCAGCTCTGTGTTCTTGGGCAGTGAGTCACCTAACTCCCATGAACCTTAATTTCTTTTAAAAATGGGATAAGGGTAGAAATTGCCTACCTTGTAGGATGGTTTCAAGGACAAATTGAGATGATGCACATTATTCTATCATCACAGCTAATGCTTGGGACAGAGCGAGTGCTCGTGAAGTGTGAGGGCTATTAGGGGCTATCCTCAAGTATCCGAAAAACAAAGCCACTCAGTACTCGTTTCCTGAGAGCTCTGAGTAGATTTTGACCTATATAAACAAATACTTAAATATGATTTACAGTAACATTGTCGCCTCAGAATCCCTATTTTTGTTTTTACAATTTAGAGAAGAATGTTTCGACACAACCAATCAAAGTTTACCTAAAATGGAAGTGTTAGTTGCTTTGGATCTGTAATTATTTTACTGGCAAAACAAAACCAGGTACATAAACATCGCTCCAGTGGTTCCACCATTTGGTGTATCAAAGTCTTGTGTTGTGAGGGAGGAGGGGGGTCTAAAGGCAAATCGGTATATCTTCAGAATGTTTGAGTTTGGTAGGAGTATGTCCAGGGTATTCTAGGCTTTATTGGTTAACCACCTTTCATATTGGGAGATCATCATCACTAGGCATATGTGACCTATTACGTTTAATTGACAGGAAAACGGCTCTTTAGCACATTATCAGGAGGTAGGATACATATGTCATTTTCTTTATCTTAAGATAGAGCCCAGTATCTGCACTGTTTACAGACTTTTCTGGTGATCCTTGTACCTACTAATGTTGCCATTTATAGTTTTAAAATTTATGATGCAGTGATGTTTTGGTAGAATCCAAAGTTGTATTTTTGTTACATCCTGTTTAGCCCCTGCCCTGGGTCCTGGAGAACAGAAAAGAAGTTTGACTTTGGTGTTTCCAGTAAGTCACTTATAGTCAAGTTGGTGGGAAGCCAAACTTGGCACACAAATGCCACCCCAGTCATATATTTCAT
>NW_012143190.1:984793-1006536 GCF_000956105.1 Propithecus coquereli | reverse complement strand
TTAAAATGATTTGGTTTATTTAAGGCATAAAGATAAGTATAATTTTTTTCTTTTTACCACCCAAGGAATGCCTATTTGCTTTTTAGGTGTTTATAAATTGATTCTATAATAATTTAGAATTGTGATTATTTTATTATGGTAAGATGAATATGGATATTGAAATACTTCAGATAATACAAACATACTTAAATTTTAAAAAATGGTTAATATATATTTTTTAAAAAACCCAAAACTCTCTGTGTGCCAGCTGTGTGACAGTCCCTCTCTAGACATAGGGAATGCAGCAGTGAACACAGCAAAGCTCCTGCTTTCAGGATGACTTTACTTCTCCAGGCATATGTCAGAAAGTAAGGAGATAGATTAATAAATAATGGCAGGTGGCACTAAGTCTCTGAAGAAATACAGGCACGATAAGGGGGTAGACTGATGGAAGGATGAGGGCTGCTAGTCTAGCTGAGCAAGTGAGAGGCTAACTTTATTCATATCTGGGGAGGGACCATTTCAAGCAGTTTCGGCAGAGGGATTGGCATGTGCAAAGGCCCTGAGGCGGGGGAATCTGTGCATGATTGATACAACAAGGAGGCTGGGTGGCTGGAGCGGATGAGCAAAAGGGGCCCGATCCTGTGAGGCTTTGTCCATGATGAGGGCATTGAGTATTTTGAGTGATCTGGAAGGGCCCTGGGGGTTGGGGACAGAGGAGTTTGGGGAGCTAACATTTCCAAAAGGCCTTCTGCCTGGCTTGTGGAGAAGAAACTTCGGGGGAGTCGGTGGGAACTGGGAGATTGGTTAGCAGGCACTTCTTGTAGCTCTGAGAAGAGGTGAGGGAGGGTGCCTGGGACCAGTTAAGTGATGAGAAGTGGTTAGATTGTGGATGAATTTTGCAGGCAGAGCTGATATGATGTGGGCAGAGAGAAAAGTTGCCTGAGCAGTTGGAGGGGTAGAGTTCCCAGTGAAGGGGAAACCTGGAGAAGTTGATGCTAGAGATACAAATGTGAGTCATCGCATATCAATGGTATTTAAGACCCAAGGACAAATGACATCATCTAGGGAGTTAGGGAGAAAGAGGGAAGGTCTTAGAGCTGAGTCTGCAGTTTCCAGGAGTTAGAGGTCAGAGATGAGGGGGAGTTCACAAAGTTGACTGAGTAGGGGAGGCTGGTGAAATAGGAGGAAACTTTGATTTACGTTTGCTTAGTTTGAACTTGCAGTGTTTGAACACTCATCATTTGGGTATTTGTTATAGTTGGCTTGGAAGGTGGTGATGTGGGAGATTTTTATCAAAGTGACATTATCTTCTTTACAAAGAAAATCCCCTGGATATGGGGTGGACAAGGGTGGGAGGTGTGCTGATATAATGATGGGGAACTTTTTTATCTGCTGATGACTGGCGTGCAGGACAGTACTTGAAAATAATAAGCCTCAGGGAGCAGCCCGAGGACGGATGGACCACAGATAGCTGGTGGCCAGCACCTGGGCAGAAGCTGAGTGCTGTTTGTTTAGAGAAGTAAGCTGTGGAGCATGGGTCCTGTGTTACAGAGGTTTTATTTATCGTGAAACTTGACGTTCAATTATATTGATTTAAAAGTGCATGGTTTTGTTTTTTAAACAGATGAGCCACTCACCCCCATAGAATTGGATGTGTCCTCATGAAGCTGCTTCACTACCTTTACTTATTGCTGTAGGAATGTACTGGGGGCTCAGCCTTTCTTTTGTAGTCTGTGGTCTTACAAAGTCCTAGTGGACTGAAAGCTTATTGATCACCCTGCAATCTAAGTCATTTTGTAATGGTTCTAGTAGATCAATAAGATTTCTAAGTGGACACTTAACTCGGAAGGCAGAAATCACTATTAATTTCAAGAGACAGTTATAATTGAACATTGATTTAGTTAAGCCTTTGTAGTAAATCGTTTTTGGAAGTGAGTGAGGTTTAAAAGATATCTTATGCTTTTGGTATACAGAGAAAACCCATTCTGTGTTCTCCTAAGCCTCAGTTTCCTCTTCTCTAAAAAGTAGGGTTACTTAACATGTCCAAGGTTGAACTGTACTGCATGTAAAGAGATGGATTTAGAATTTGAATCCAGGCAGTCTGACTGCAAAGCCTGCAGTTTTTCATTAATGATCACATATTCTTTTTCGGTATGATACTGTACTGTACCTTTTTACTGTAAATATTGCCAGTGTTCATTTGAAAAACAACCAGTAAAGTTGAGTTGTTGAGAATTTTAGATAAAGGGAAAATTTTAATGGTTCTTACATTTCTTTATTTGGTGGGATATTTTTACTATACTCATGTTTAAGATAATACCTAAGTGATAGCAGTTGGATCTCATAGTACTCTGTCAGTTTATTTGTTAGTCTTACCAAGGTAGTGTAAATTAGTAGTTTAGAGCAGTGGTTTAAATGGGTTTAAAGTAATGGATTGCAGCCTAAGAACAAACAGAAGAGATGTTTGATCTCCAATCTCTAGGCTTGCACTTACCTAGTTTTCAATGTCAAAGAGAGCAGAAGAGCAAATTTCCCAGATAAATTTCTCAAGGAATATTTAAACTAGTCTTAAAATTCCTCTACAGTCTCTTTAAAGATGCTGGTCAGAATCTTCCACAAGAAGCCCTCTGAATCCTCTGACCTTGATTAAAGTGTTTATTAGCTATGTGATGGTTTGTTGTTTTTATCTTTTTGAGACAAAGTCTTGCTGCATTGCCCAGGCTGGTCTTGAATTCCTGGGCCCAAGTGATCCTTCTGCCTCAGCCTCCTGAGTAGCTGGGATTACAGGCGTGAGCCACCAGCCCGGCTGTAATTGGGTATTAGATAGTTCAAAGTGTGTTGATGGTCTGCATTGACAGTTGGTTTTGTGTGGTATTCTGTAGTCATCCCTGTAAGAAAGAAAAACGTCTGTTAGATCCTTGATCAGAAATCTTAATTCTCTGCTATAATTTTGCAGGAGAAACCCATTGGACCCATTGACTTCTAAAATATGTAGTAGGTTGAATAAAGGCCACTCGGATGTCAGTAGTAGAGTGTGCTGTCCAGAAAAGCAGCTCCTTGACAGTGTGGAGACAAAGGCTGCACAGTCCATCATGTAGCCATGTGGGCTGAGGAGAGCTGCTCTCCTTTTCTCTAAACCTCTCACCTCTCTCATGTGGGATGGTGAAACCTTTCTTAGGCTGGGTGCGGTGGTTCACACCTGTAATCCCAGCACTTTGGGAGGCTGAGGCAGGAGGATTGCTTGAGGCCAGGAATTTGAGACCAGCCTGGACAACAAAAAATAAGACAAATTAGCCAGCATGGTGGCACACGCCTGTAGTCCCAGCTCCTCGGGAGGCTAAGGCAGGAGGATCACTTGAGCCCAGGAGTTGGAGGCTCATGATGATGCCAGGGCACTCTAGCCTGGACAACAGAACAAGACCCTGTCTCAAAAAAACCCACAAAAAAACCAAAAAAACCTTCCTTGCAGGTGTGTTGTATTAAGTACCTGGCCCATAGTAAGCACTCAGTAGTGCTCATTTTCGTTGCTTGGTTTGTCTAAAACAGTGATTCTCAAAGTGCAGTGTGGTCCCCAGACGAGCAGCTTCGGCATCACCTGGTTCTCAAGTCCCACCCACCTTCTCTGTCAGGAATCAGAGCCACTGTGTACTCAAACTTTAGCATGTTATCTGAAGGGCTTTGCAAAACACAGAGTGCTGGGCCCCACCCCAGCAGGACTCACTGAGCAGGTCTGGGGTGGGATCTGAGAATGGGCAGTTCTGACAATTTCCCAGGTGATACTGATGCTGCAGGTCCGGGGACCACACTCTGAGAACCACTGGCCTAAGGTTTTGTGGTTTACAGAATGGTGAGTAGAAAAAGATTTTTGTTTGTTTTGTTTTAAAATAAATTTAATTTTAGGAAAGTCTTATATTTACAGAAAAATTACAAAGATAAAGTCCATACTTTATTCAGATGTCTTTAGTGTTTTTTTTACCTACTGTCCTTTTCCTATTGTCATACTTCCTTAGACTCCTTGTCGGTGCCAGTTTCTTAGGTTCCCTGGTCTTTGAGGGCCTTGGTAGTTTTGAGGAGTACTGGTCAAGTATTTTGTAAAATTTCCCTCTGTTGGGATTTGTCTGATATTTTTCTCGTATTAGATGGGGGTAATGGATCTTTGAGGGCAAGACCACAGAGAGAAAATGCCATCGTCATCACATCGTATTGAGAGTACATACTTTCAGTGTGATTTATCACTGTCAACGTTGACTTAGATCAGCTGGCTGAGGGAGTGTTTGTCAGGCTCCTTAGCTGCAAAGTTGCTCTCTGCCCCCTTTGCATCTTCTGCTCTTTGGGAGGAAGTCACTAAGTGCATCCCATGCTTATAGGTGGGCAGCAATACTCTACCTCCTTGAGGTGGGAATGTCTGCACACTTTCTTCTGTTTGGGAGATTGTCTGTTCTCCCCCATTTATTGAGTTATATATTTATGTCAGTGTAACTCATGATATCAACACATGGATATTTATTAAGTAATTAATTAGACAGAGTCTCGCTTTGTTGCCTGGGCCTAGAGTGAGTGCCGTGGCGTCAGCCTAGCTCACAGCAACCTCAAACTCCTGGGCTCAAGCAATCCTTCTGCCTGAGCCTCCGGAGTAGCTGGGACTACAGGCATGCACCACCATGCCCGACTAATTTTTTTTTTATATATATATATATTTTTAGTTGTCCAGCTAATTTCTTTCTATTTTTTTAGTAGAGATGGGGTCTTGCTCTTGCTCAAACTGGTCTCGAGCTCCTGAGCTCAAACGATCTGCCCGCCTCAGCCTCCCAGAGTGCTAGGATTATAGGCGTGAGCCACCGCGCCTGGCCATGGATATTTATTTTTTATTTTGGGTTATATACTACTTGCTGGTTGCTAAAATTGTTCCAGTTTGGCCGTCTGGTGCTCTTTCAGATAGTGGGTCCTGCCTGCCTTCTCCCTCTCTCCCTTATGTACGTGTGTACTTCCTTCCTTTTTGGCACTAGAAGATGCTCCAGGCTCATCTTGCATATTTCCTGCCCCTGTCCTAGAATCAGCATTTCTTCAAGGAACCCAGGCTCCTTCTATTGAAGAATGGTATTAGAAACCACGATTTGGGTGCTGGGTGTGCTTGTTGCTTTTGGGGTATCATTGGCTTCTGGGGGCCTACTCAGATGACAGCAAGAAAATATCTGTGTGTGTACTAACCCTTGTGTGTGCACATATCTATAAATATTTCTGAATGTGGCCATCTGCGCCTATACTAAACTGAACACGAGTTGATAGTGAGTGATGTCTCCGGCTGTAATCATTATCACATGGATCATTCTAGCCTCCTCCCTTTGCTTAACTGTAACCTCCCACTCCAACAGTGAGACCTGGCTTTCACCACCCGTCACCCATGTACTTGATCCTTTAATTCCAGTATACTTGTATAGTGGTTTCAGAATTGTTGATACATATCCCCATGGGAAACAACTTTAGCAACTAGAGTACAGTGCTTGTGTACTTTTTTTTTTTTTACCTTTAGTCTTACAGTCTCTGCTCATTTTCAGAGTTACTTAGGTCAGCAACCTTCTCCCCTACTGTCTTCACTGAGGTTCTCTCATACATTTGTAATAAGGTAGATTGTTTTGTCACAGTCTGCATTCCATCCTGGGACACACCCCTGCCCCGCCCCGACCTCCTAAATGATTTTGTAAAAATTTGTGTGTACTCAGGTTTGCTCTTTTTGCTGTAAAGTTCCATGGGTTTTTACAAATGTACCACCATTACAGTATCATACAGAATAGTTTCGCTGCTCTAGAAATCCCTGTGCTTCACCTGTTCAGTGTTCTTCCACCTTTCCCCCCAACCCTGAAGCCCTCGGCAACCACTGATCTTTTCCCTGTCTCCATAGTTTCATCTTTTCCAGAGTGTCATATAATTGGAATCATGCTATATGTAGCTTTTTCAGACTGGCTTCTTTCACCTAGGAATATGCATTTAAGATTCATCCATGCCTTTTTGTGGCTTGGTAGCTCATTTCTTTTTTATCATCGAATAATAGTATTAATATATTGTAGGGATGTATTATATTTTGTGTGTTCACCTACTGAAGGACATCTTGGTTGTTTCCAGTTTTGGGTGATTATGAATGAAGTTGCTATAAACATTTGTGTGCATGTTTTTATGTGGACATAAGTTTTTAAATCATTTGGGTAAATATCTGGGAGTGTGACTGATGGATTGTATGTCAGACTATGTTTAACTAGATTGTATGTAAGACTGTGTTTAGCTGGATTGTATGTAAGACTATGTTTAGCTTTGTAAGAAACTGCCAAATTGTCATCCAAAGTACCATTTTGCATTTCCAGTCCGAGTGAATGAGAGTTCCTGTTGCCCCTCACCTCTCCAGCACTCGCTTTGGGCAGTGTTTTGGATTTTAGCCATTCTAATAGTTGTGCAGTGGTATTTCATTTTTGTTTTAGAAAGAGGTTTTTAATGCCCTATTTATGGTTTAGTCCAGGCTAAAGTGCTTTTTATTTGGTACTTTGTTTTCTAACTGTTTATAATTTGGGCAAGTTCTGTTTTTGTATTTTAATAATATTAAGCTTGGACATGTTTATACCCGACTATAATAAGGATATGGAAAATTATTGAACTGATCTTCTCTGAGGTTGGGTTTGATTTTTTTTTTTTTTCATGTTCTTTTTATGGTTGTTCTTGTGCCTTAGGCATCTAGAATGTTAATACAGAGTACTTAACCTTAATGGTAATGGCAAAAGTTTTTAAGACAAGTCTGAGCAGCTTGCAGAAGATGATCATCACATTTTATGTTTTATACCTAGATGAATATGAACAAGCTGAAAAAGATTTCAAAGAGACATACATGAGTTGTTCATTCATTTGTTCATTCAGCAGGTAATTATTAAGTGCCTACTATGTGATAGTGGTGCTACGTGGCAGGGGTACTGAGGTAAGTAAACATATACCCATCCTTGCCATTGTTGAATTTATCTAATGGGAGAGACAGGTGATTTATTTTGTATATATATTTCTGTGTTTCATTCAACACTCAGCAAAATCAACATTCAGCGAACATTTGTGTACCTACTCTGTACCAGGCACTGTGTCCTGGCACTGGGGGAGCCAGAGGTGAACAACAGACCTAAGTCCTTTCCTCTCTGGAGTTTGTGTCCTTGATAGGGGATTATTTCATCAGTTGCAGCTTTGGTACTCCTGTGAAGACAAAGGACAGAGAGCTGTGAGCACGTAAGCATGTTCCTCCTGGGACAGACAGTCAGGGCCGGCCTCTGTGAGGAACCGAGGTGCGGACCGGTGTCTGCAGGATGAATATGCGTTAAATAGGTTCAGGCTGGGGAGCGGGGAGGTGGGGAGCAGAGAGGAGGAACATAACAAGTGGGAGGTGGCTGATCGATAGTGGTCTGATGGCAGAGCCTGTGAATGTCATCGGCTTGCTTTAGTCTGGATTTTCCCCAACAAGGACTTCTCTTCATAGGTAAATAAAGTACTGATGATATAATTCAATGTGCTCTCGCAGAGAATGGATTTTTTGAGACCATATTTTTGTTGTCATAAAACAGAAGCAATACAGACAAATATAGAATAAAAAGCATTGCCCTATTTTAGCCAAAGAGGATCAAAAATGAGTAAGACAAGAACCCTACTCTCCAGGAGCTGGTTGTTCCCCAGGAGAGAGAGCATGTGTGATAAGGCATCTGTCTCAGTGAGAATACTAACAGGGCTAGGGAAGGGTGTTGTGGGAACCACAGACAGACTGCTTGGGTGGCAGGGAGAAGTCGTGTGCATGGTCACTGCAACCCAGAGCCTTGTGGAAGAGGACAGCACCAGCCTCCCAAGGGGAGGAGGAGACAGGGCCAAGGTCATACGAAGGCAATGACATAGAAGCGTGTAATAAGAATGCTGGCATAAGAATGCTCTGTATCTGTTAATAGCTGAAAATTGTTTTGATTAAAACATATTTTGGAAGAATTTACTTTTCTCTGCATTTAAAAATTATAGAACGTTCTGTGCCATGGCAACTCCATGAAGGGCTTACTCAGTAGCAGTTAACTTTGTATTTTCTACGGCCTTACAAACTTAAGTTGCTCTATGTGATGATGTCGTAGGCTTGTATTGGTGGTATACTCTAGAAAACTTCTGAAGGTTTTAAACTGTGACTTCTTTACCTAGTATTTTCAGGTCTTGACACATCATTCATATAGTTTGGTGTATGAACATCTATTAAAATTATACAGGATGTACCCAATTGAAAAGTCTGTTATTATTTTAAGGTAACAGATGGAAATACAAAGAACTTGTGGGGTGAGGTTGATGCAGATCTTGCTAGTCAGTTTCTCCCTAAAAAAGGACATACGGTGCTTTTACTGTGTAAACTGTAGTGAAATTGCTATCCTTGCATCGTACATAGGCCCTGGTAGGCAGGTGTTCAGTGTATGTAGCAGGCAGGGTGGGGGTGGCCGAGCTGTGCTGCACCCAGTCCCAGGAAGTTCTGCGTGTGAGATGAGGCTGTGGCTGGCAAATAGGAGGTGTGAGTCCAGCACACACAGCCAACGGCAGGCAGACGCACCCAGCCTTCTGTACACAGTGCACAAGGAGCTTGTGGAGTAGGGGCCCTTTGCGCTGAGCCCAAATGCCATTTCCAGGGCTTTCCCCACTGGCCCCGCAAGTGATGGATCCCGGTCACTTGGGACTCGCACAGATGAGAGCAGTTTCCCCTACCTGGTCTATCTCTTTAAGGTTGGAGGAGCCAGTTTTTGTTGGAGGGAAAATGAGACTGTGGCCAGTCTGCCACTTTCCTCTGAGTATTACTGCTTTTTTAACCACATTAGAAAAAGTAAAGGCCTCCCAATTTTTCAGGTATAATTGAGTAAGACTTAAATGCCAAGTCTAGGAAATTACACACAGTAGGAACTCAGTAAACATTTGTTAATGTGGGAGTTTGCTTTTCTTTGTCCTGTGTCTTCTGTTTCTTTTCACCTTGCTTCAAGCTCTGGTCAGTCGGAGACAGATTTTGTGCTGCTGTAGTATTTTGGAATGGTCTGAGTTGAGTGACTTCAGTGTACTATTTTCATTTATACCATCTGAGTTTTTCATTTTGGATCTTCATGTTGGCTGTTACATGGGATACATTTGATAAACCTAGGATTTATCTGTTTTCAGCAGGATTTTGTCAGGTGGCACATCTCCTTTTTTCAATTTGAGAACAGTCTTAACTGGAACATTCAGTTTGTTTATTTTTAGTGTAATAACTGATACTTGGGTTTAAATATACAATATTTACTATTTGTTTCAATTGGTCCACTTCTTGTAATTTTCTTTTTTCTCTTAACTTATTTTGGATTAGATGCTTTTTGTTATTTCATTTTTTCCCTTCTCTACCATTTGTCTAGTGGCTAACTCTAGAGATTACATTATGAAGTTTTGACTTATTAAAGACTATAAATTAATATTACTTCCCAGAAAGTACAAGGATTTTAGAGCGCTGTAACTCGATTGAGTTCCTCTCACCTTTTGGGCAGTTGTCACATGTGTGTGTATCCTACAAGACATCATTATTACCGTTTCATATAGTTAGTTTTTATTTCTATTCATATTCATAGATGCCCTTCCTCTTCCTCCCTTTGTTTTTTTGTTTTTTTTTTTTTTTGGAAACAGAGTCTGACTCTGTGGCCCTGGGTAGAGTGCAGTGGAGTCATCATAGCTCATTGCAACCTCAAACTCCTGGGCTCAAGCAGTCCTCCTGCCTCAGCCTCCCATGTAGCTGGAACTGCAGGCATGTGTCACCATAACCCACCTTAGTCTCATTGTTTCTTCTTTGAAAGTGTTTTATCTTTTCTCTGTTTGCATTTAAGATTTTCTCTTTGTCTTTGATTTTAAGTAATCTTACTATGATGTGCTCAGTTATGCTCTTCTTTGTATTTATTTTGCAGAGATTCACTGATCTTCTTGAATCTGTGGGTTTATCTATTTCATTAGTATTTGAAGTTTGTCAGCACTTATTTCTATAAATATTGCTTCTGTCCTATTTTCGCATCTGTTTCTGGGACTGTTTATGTGTATGTTGTACATTTTCACTGAATCCTATATGTGTCTTATGTTCAGTTTTTTTCTGTCCCTTTTTACTTTGTGAGTTTAAAAATCTCTGGATTTTTACCCCTATAAATTATACCCCCTTTCATTATACTAATCTCTCTTCAGTTGTATCTAATCTGTCATTAAACCTATTGTGTTTTCAATTTTAGCTGTATATTTTAATTTTGGATTTTCCATTTAGTATTTTTAGTAGTTTAATGTTCTGTGCTAAAACTCTTCATCTTATCATCTATTTCTTGGACATATTAATCACAGGTTTTTTTCTTTTTGATCTTTTTTTGCAAGTATTGATAATTACATTATTTTAAGTCCGTATCTGACAACAAGTATGGGTTTCTCTTTTCTGTTTTTTTTTTTGTTGTTGTTCCTGCTTTTCAGTCACTTGGTCTTACAACTGGCATGTCTAGTAACTTTTGACTGAATCGCAAACATTACATGTGAAAAAGAAAACCTGGAAAGTCTGGATATGGTTATTGTTCTGCAGTGAGGATATAATTTTGCTTCTGGTAGACAGTTAAGGTAGGAAACACATCACCTGAATCCAAACAGGCATTGAGCTGATTCAAAGCTGCTTCATTTTAATAAGAGTTGGTCTCTTTCTGGTTCATCCCAGCTCTTAAGATGGCGGCTCTCCTCCTCTTCTCCCTCCACCTTCCTCCATTTTGCAGTCTTCTTAATTGTGATATTTTTTATCACAACTTAGGTCCTGGTTTCCCTTGACTGACATAAACCCCTTCTTATTGTACAACTCAAGAACATTGGATTTGAGATGCAAAGCATTACTTTTCCAGTATCCATTTGGGTATATGCATCACTTCTAGATTGTTAGTTATGCCAGAATTCGTTTTTCTATCAAATGTAGCGTCTTTTAGTGACGGAGGGATGTAGTCTCAAGGGCTGATGTTCAAGATGTGATGCAGCTTTCTGCCTCTTTTTCTGTTGAGCAGTTTTGCTTTGTGTGTGTGCAAAATTGTGGCTATAGTATGCATTACTAACTTCCTGTGGCCAAGTATTTTAAAAACCTGACCAATAAAAGGTGACTGTATAATCCAAACTGTTTAATGAGTAATTACAATTAAATCTTGTACCAAGGTTACAAACAGACCTTGTTTTTGAGCTTTATTTTTTCTTTTCTCCCATGCTTTTTACTAGAAACATTGAGAAGGTTTTACCAAGGGTAGGCAGTAGGTGGGAAGAGAAATAATAGACTAAGAGTTGAAGACAAGTACTTTGAGAAACTTGTTTGGTATATTAACAGCACTGACTTGTAGTTGTCTCAAAGGGTCTTTGTTACAAAGTTTAAGGCACTTTTATACTTTTTATGTTTAACTTGCTATTTAAGTTGTGTCAATACACATCAGTCACATGCCAATAGACTTGTTTTTAACATTGGTAGTGTTATATACTCACTTCCTCCATGCTAGTAAACTGTATGTTGTAAGAAAATACCTATTTGGGAAATTTGACTACTTATAACCTTTACCCTGGGAATTTAACATAGAAAATATAGAAAGATTCATTTTTCTGCCTTTTCCCCTCCTTCATTGACTCCATGCAAACATGTCTTATTGTTGCATAGCAACTGACCTTGTATTTATTTTTGTTTAGCAGTTTTTTTTTCCTATGGAACATTGAATTCGTATAACAATTTCCAGTCACTTAAGTATCAGTGATGAAGGTTTTTACTTAACCCCCTTTCTTTAAAACAGAAAAAGCTTCATGTCATACAGGTATATATCTCTTTATTATTTTTCTATAAATAAGTATATAAAGTTGAAGTTTTATTTAAATGAATGACATTTTAAATGCTCTGAGTGTTATATCTTCCAATCTGAAACAGGTCCTCAGTCTTGTCTTGATTTTTATGACATTGACACTTTTTGGAGATGGAATGTTCATCAGTTTGGATTTGTTTATTATTTTCTCATGATTAGATTCAAGTTAGGCACTTTAGGCAAAATATTAGAGAAGTAATGCTGTGTTCTTGTGCTCTAACAGTTCATGATTTGATTTGTTCTGTTGTTGGTGATGCTGACTTTCATCACTTGATTAAGGTAGAGCCATTAAAACCTTGCCAGTTTTCTCCACTATAAAGTTACTCTTTCTTTTTAAAATGCGTAAGAATCATTGTGAAGAGGTACTTTGAGACTATATAAATATCCTGTTCTTCATCAAACTCAAACCCACTAGTTTTAGCACCCATTGATGTTTCTTGGCAGAATAAGTTAATGCTGTGATGGTTGCCAAATGGTGATTTTCTAATCCATTCGTTCCTTCTACTTTTATTAGTTGAAAGTAAGGAAAAGCTTGTTCTTCTTCCCAGTTAAGTATGTATGTGCTTGTAAGAGTATAGTCTCTAATATTCCTGTTTTATTCAATGGGTTGTAATTGTTTACTATTATTATATGTTTCTCTGTTTAAATCATCCCAGATTTGTCCAGTGGCTGCCCTTTCTTGCTGGCTTCTGTGTCTTTTTGATATGTCTCTATCAATCTTTGAGCAGTTTCTTTCTTTCTGGTGGTAATAAGATGTTCTAGGCTCTTCTTATTTTTTTTTTTTTTCCTGCCACAGCGCTGCAATCTGTCATTTTTCTAAGACTCTGGTTCCTTTTAGTGGAAAATATTTAGAAGCCAAGATCTTGGCCGTAGGTGTGCTCATTTCTATGGGGATAGCTAATACCAGGTCTGTTCAGTGGCCCAAACTAGGGAAAATGTGAGTGTATGTGTGTGTATCCTTGAGTTCGCAGTGACACCCCAAATTCCATTTCAACACCAAAGGGTTCTTTCTCCTAATCTTCCTTTCCATGTCTGTAACTCTTTTCTTTGACAGTTGAGCCCCCATTGTCCTCAGATATATTTACTTATTGCGTCAATTTCCGTTGTGTGTGAGTAATCTCTTGCTGCAACACCCTCTCCTCCCCAGTGCTTTCCTTACCGACTAGGACTTTGGCAGCCCAGTATAGAAGACTCACTCTGCTCTGGCTCCAGCGCCCTACGCTGGGCTCCTGTGCCTGTCTGCCCTCACCCCATCATGGGGCCCTACCTTGCCTGACTTCAGGAAAAAGGGGCAGGAAGCCTAAATCCATCTTGAAATAGGCTTTTAATTTTAATTACTTGGTTCTAGGTACTACCTGACTGTGTCATATGGCAACATAGCCCTCATTTTAAGAGTGTTTTAAAAACCTACCAGTTAATTTAGCAGAACAGAATATTTGTTTTGATAGTATATTCTTTAAAGATCTATTGTCTTTGAGTGTTTCTTCGTGCCAGACGTTCAGCTTTGTTTTTTTGCTAGTGGATTGTGACTTGTCTTATTCATTTCTGTATTCCTCTTAGAGGTTAATACATTAGGCACTTAAATGTTTGATAAATTAATATATACAGAGAATATGGTAAATGTACCTTGAAATTTAAGAAAAAATGTTATGCTAACATTGAAATATGAAATACTATATAAAGTACTAGAGGGTATTATTGTTGACAGCCAGCCAGAATCATGAGTTGTACTCTAAAAATTGGAATGAACAGTTTTTAAAATACTGTTGTTAGTTGGCAAAGTTGAGAAGCACTTGGTGATACTAATTCTTCCCATTCTGAAGGTTTATATGGGTGTAACTCTTTCCTCTTCTTTTAGCCAAAGACTTTTTATTTCCAAAAATGAGGTATAGAAGAAAAGCCTTTAATTCCCATTTGGGGTAGTGAGTGGCTACTTCTTCTTTTTGACTGCAAGTGCTATGTTAATATAAAAAACATTTGTCAAGAGTGAAATGTTTCTGAGAAATGTATTAGACAAGATTTGTTTTGGTTATCTTATTAGGATTTTTCCCCTTTTAGGTTTTGTTTGTTTCTTTTTGGTTTCATTTTGTTTCGTTTGGTCTCGTTTCTCTTAAATAAAGTTTTGATTTTGGAGCCAGGTAGAGTATGTGCCAATATGCTAGGGTGGTGCTGAGTAGTCAGCAGATAATCATAGCATATGTTTCTAGAACATTAATTTTACCTGAAGTTTGGGAGCAGGAGAGATATTTTTATAACGAGATTAACATGGGTATCCTAGAGTATCATTTTTGTGTGGGGCTTTTGTTGTTGTTATTGTTTTTAATGAGGATAAGGAAAGAGGAGTTTATTAATTTGCCAGCAGATGAGGAGCTTGGCAGACTCCCGTCTCAAAGTACCAACGTCCTGCCTCTGAGCAGAAGTACAAAGCTTTTAAAGCATTTGTATGAATTTTTAAGATTAAAAATGAGAAAAGAGGCTGGACTTGGTGGCTCACACTTTGGGAGGCTGAAGCAGGACTATCGCTTGAGGCCAGGAATTTGAGACCAGCATGAGCAACATAGTGACACCCATCTCTACAAAAAAAATAGAAAAATTAGCCGGGCATGGTGGTGCATGCCTGTAATCCCTACTCAGGAGGCTGAGATGAGAGGATTGCCTGAGGCCACAAGTTTGAGATTGCAGTGAGTTATGATGATGCCACTGCCACTCTAGCCCGGGCAACAGAGTGAGACCTTGTCTCAAAAATAAATAAATAAAATGAAAAATAAAAAAAGAATGACAAAAGAAAGCTAATATTGATTGGAGGACTACTTTAGGTCGTGCCCCCAAATCATGTGAATATTCATTCACTCTTCTTTGGTTACTTCTGTGTAGGAAAAAAAATGAAGAAGCTACATGTTTTCTCACGGGTTTTCCTGTAGCCAATTTAGTAATCTCTAACACTGCTGTTTCTTCTAGCTTTCTAGCTTCCACAGTTTACTAACTTTCTTATAGATACCATATTCTTTCAGTGAATGATTTGGTGAGTATTCATTTATTTTCTAAAGTGTCATTTGTATAAAGTCAGCCCATATAAATGCTTCTTTCCAAACTGTTTTCTAGGAGACAGGTCTCTGTGGTGATCCTGTCACTTAGTATACCGCCACCCTCAGAGCCCTGCTGATGACAAACCGGTTGATGGGGGGTGCTACTTCCTGTCTGGGGAGATTGTGAAATGTCCTCATTTCCCCCACCTTCCTCCTCCCCTATCTCTATGGTGGAGTTGCTTTCTTTAATGGATCATGTGACTCTTTAAAAACAAACACCTGGGAATTGGTTCTCATGCTGATTTGAGACCTGTTAGATTTTCCCTTGTCTGTCTCATCTCATGCCTCTGTGGCCTCAGTTCTACTTCCTAAATCAAACCTCTTCCCTTGGAGACTGCCCCAAGGGGAGAGAAAGGAGAACAAATGTAAGTTTGGGTTTGAAATTAAACTTCTCATTTAGTATTGTAAACATTATGCAGCATACATCAAAAATCAAATGTCCTTAAATACTAATATCTTAAGAACGGAGTATAATTTAAGTATAGCTGGTTCATGATAGTACATGATAGTTTAAAAAAAAATTATCTACCCATAAGTTCTTGAAATAGAAAACAGTACCATACCAGGAGCATGGTGGGTAGAGCAAATTAGTAAACTGTTTTCAAAATTAAAGTTCTTCCCCTTGAGCAGAATGAGCATGTATGTGTTTGTGTGTTTAAATGGCAGACCGCTAATAGTCCTTAATAGAAATGTCAGGCTCATTACGGTTTTGTTATCTCAGTACTCCTCAGGTTTGAGCATGTATCTCAAAAAAGTTGATATAAAATTCTGATAGAGCTGTATATTTTCTCTAGTTATCAGGAAACTTTGTAGAATCTATGTAGATTGATCACTACTTTGTTTATATTAATGGGGAAATATAAGGAACAGACTTTTTCTTAAACAACTGAAGAGTATGCAGGTTCTAGTAGTACATACTAGTTTGTTTCCTCTGAATCGTGTGTATATGGTAATTTAGTGACTAGGAGGCACTGTAAATTATTGGTTATAATAAATTGATGTCATGCCACAACACAGCAAGCAAAAGATGAATTAGAGACAGAAATAGTAACAGGTTTTTGTCCAGGAACCCTCAAAGCACATGCTGAGGTATTGCCAATGTCAATTACTTTTAAAAAAAAGAAAAAAGATAAAAAGGATAAAATATTGAGACTTTAGGCTTAATAAAACAGATTACAGATCAAAAACTTCTTGCTTTATACTTCTAAAAATCTCTTTGAATAGTCGAAGAACCTTTAAGAAATCCTTACCATAATTTCATGATTTGTTGGTAGATGAAATATGTACTGTTGAAAAAAATTAATTTTTGTAATGTTTTTGAAATGGCAGTATTCTTAACTCCACCAAATGGTCATTTTTAACTACTCTTTTTAAGGGTAATTTTATTTTGAAATAATTTTACACCTAACAGAAAATAACTCCTATAAACCCATCATCCAGATTCCCTGACTGTTAACATTCACCACATCAGCTTTATCATTTTCTGTATATGTGTACATTATTTTCTCCCAGACCATTTGAGAGTAAGTTGCATGTAGTGCTCCTTTTTGCCCTTGAATACTTAAATGTGTATTTCCTTTTTTTTCTTTTCTTTTCTTTTTTTTTTTTTTGAGACAGAGTCTCACTCTTTTTGCCCGGGCTAGAGTGAGTGCCGTGGCGTCAGCCTAGCTCACAGCAACCTCACACTCCTGGGCTCAAGCGATCCTCCTGCCTCAGCCTCCCGAGTAGGTGGGACTACAGGCATGCGCCACCATGCCTGGCTAATTTTTTTCTATATATTTTTAGTTGTCCGATTAATTTCTTTCAATTTTTAGTAGAGACGGGGTCTTGCTCTTGCTCAGGCTGGTCTCAAACTCCTGAGCTCAAACAATCCGCCCGCCTCGGCCTCCCAGAGTGCTAGGATTACAGGCGTGAGCCACCGCGCCTGGCCTTAAATGTGTATTTCCTAAGAACAAGGACATTCACTTACACAGACACGGAACAATAATCAAAATCAGGAAATTAACATTGATATCATACTGTTACCTAATCTGCGGACTTTATTCATATTTCACCAATTGTCCCAATAATGTACTTCATAGCCAAAAAAACCCTCAAAACTTCAGGTGTTCCAGGGTGTATACCAGGATCACATGCAGCATTTATTTGGTATGTCTCTTAAAAGTGTCCTTTAACCTTGACCTTGTCTTTGCTGTTCATGACCTTGGCATTGTTAAATAGTACAAATTATTTTGCAGAACGTCCCTCAATCTGGGTTTATCTGATGTTTCCCCAGGCTAAATGATGTTATGTCCTCAGCAAATCACATCAGGAGCACGTGATTTCAGTGTGATCCGTGATTGTTAACTTTGATCACTTGCCAGATTTATCCACTGTAAAATTACTGTTTTTCCCTCTGTAATTAATATCTTATAGGAAGAGATTTTTGAGACCCCGAGATATCCTATTCCTCCTGTAACCATCATCCACTAACTTTGGCATCCGTTGATTTTTACCTGAATTGATTAATGATGTTTGTCAAATAGTGATATTCTTAACTCGCCCAGATGGTAATTTTTGTACTGAGCAGCTTTATATGGGGGCTTTTGGTGATGATTTACTTTCTTAGAAGTAGTTTGAATGGCTATAAATGTGGGAAGCCTTTGTATTGAAATGAGTGTCTCTGCTGTCCTCTCTCCCCCCATACACTTGGATGAATGGCCTCAGCCAGTGGAATGAGTGGCCCAAAGGGAGAAGGACACAGCCTCCCGGGATTGTGGACAGGTGCTGATCTGTGCTGTGAGTGCCTGCTCTGCCATTATGCACTCTGCATCCCTCAGCCGCCTATTTCAGGGGCTTGTGGCTTCTGGAACCCAGCACAGTCTACTTTAAAGCTTGGTTTTGGGTTTAAACAGTTGTTAATAAAATTGATCTACGATTGTTTTCTTGTTTGTTTACTAGGAAATAGCTGTTACGGAATCCTGTTGTTGCGTTTTTAATTTTTATATGCTAACCAGTGCTAGTAATGTTTTCTTGTAGAAACAAGTGACCCTTCTATAGCAGTATGAAATGGATTTTTAAAAATACGGAATCTAGGTCTATATCCAATGCCCAAAGACCATGGCATCTCCCCCAAATTATAGCTGGTTCATGCTCGTTTAAAAAAAAAAAAAAAAGCTGTCTGAAATGCAAAAGCAATTTATCTCACTAATACTTTGGCTTTTTTTTTTCTTTGCTTGATTTCCATTAAATAGGGTCTTTTTAATTATTGGTCCTTATTTTATAATCTTTATCCTTTAGTCTTAATTAACCATCTTTCCAAAATGGCTAAACATGCAAACTACTATTTGTAAGTCAATCTTTTTAAAGTAAAAAAAAAAAAAAATTCCTAAATGAGAGTCACATTATTCCATTTATACCAATGAATGCTGCCAGGGGCCAAGAATGCCCTCAGCCTTCACTCTGCGTCTCAGGTCCCACTGCCCCCCTTGAGGCCTGCTACCTCCGCCCTGCCTGGCAAGCACTTGTCACTCCGAAGTTGCTAAAGCTCGTGGAATGCGCTCTGATCCATTAAAGGAACTCAGACTGAAGGCTGAAGGGTATTCAGAGGCCTGAGGATTGTCCTCCTCAGCTGTGGGTATGACCCTTCCCTGGCTGGCTTGCTGCTGCCTGGAGATTGCTTTTAACCCCTCCTGCTCTCTCTTGGGCATAGTTCAGGAAAGGTGGAGGGTGACAATCTTCCTTTCCTTCCTTTCCATCTGGTTGGCCTGGTCTCTCTAAGAATGCGTTGGCCGGAATAAAAAGAGAAGGGCAGCGCCTTCCAGCCCAGGGCCACCAAAGCTGCCAGGGAACGCCTGTCTGCATTTCTTCTGACCTCTCTGTCATCTCTCCATCCAGTGACTCACGGCTGCAACGGCTAGCTATGCTTCAGCTCCTCCAACTTAGTCCCTTTCTGTCTGCCCTCCCCACCCGCCTGGTGGCCTGCTGGAAAAAGGAGCCCCATTTCTTCACTGGTCAAATGGATCAGATTAGCTCCAAAAGGACATGAAGGAGTTAGGCTGGGATTGCTTGCCAGCCTCCTGCTTGTTTTTAGGACACTTTTCGTATGCAATCCTTTCTCTCCTGCTCATTCATCCCCACCTTATTCCACAGGATTACTGATGGTTCCTCCTGCCTTAATGTTGAAATTCTTGGAAGGCCAGGGGAAGTAATAGGCCACCTTTTCCGTAACCCCAGCCTCACTTTATTCTTTATATAGTGGATTTTTGCCAGAGATATGCATCAGAATCTCAAATGATTCTGCCGTGTACCCTTGGTGGAGAATCACTGCTCTATGAGGAATTATAGGAGGTTTGTCTTGTCTCTCCTCATCCCCCTCCTCACAGCCCTCCCCCACCCCATAGGCACACCCTGGAGGTCCCAGGTCCCACTGCAGTGGGCTGTGGGATATTGTGTGTCAGGAAGTGCACAGGGCTGTTGGAGCCCACAGACCGTGGCTGAGGCAGGGAAGGACTGAGTCTCAGGTGGACAGGATTTACCCAGGGAGGCCGACTTGGCACGAATGGCGAGGAAGAACCTCCTGGCTCAGCTACGGAACTGCCACAGCATTGGGCCTGGCAGAGGGAGGAGAGGTGGCCATAATGTGAAGGGACTTAGGGGTTACCCGAGCAGTTTGGGTGGGTTGAATTATTCCCAGCAAGCAGGCAACATGACCAGATTTCCATGTTATTGAAAGACCACCCTTACAGAAGGTTCAGAGGAAGAGGGTGAGGCTGGGGCAGGGAGACGAGAGATGTCTGCAGCAGCCAGTTGAGAAGTGAAGAGGGTCTGAGCTGAGAGCCTTGCTGGTGGGCTGCAGAAGACTGGACACACGGGAGAGACTCAGGAGCTGCATCTCTAAGGCATGGGTCCCTGACCGACCTGGGGGGTGCAGGCGGGAGGCAGGATGCAGCCAGATGTCCTTATCATTGCCTTTTTATTGTACTTGAAAACAGCCTTCCAACGACCCTCCTCACCCTGTTCATACCTTTAATGTGCCCTAAATTGTAACCCCCAAAGAGACTTCCATGTCTCTTTGAGCCAAATCAGCCCTGAGACTTGCTGAAGGTCACAGAGCCTGAGAAAAGCCAGGCTGCCTCCAGCTCCCCAGTCTGTGCTTTGCATTGCCTTCAGCAGTCATGCTAACTGCAGTAGCACTGCAAACCCAAGCAGCTTTGTCTATAGCTGGCACTTTTGTATAAAGACATCTTTTATTTTTTACCTTGATACTCATTAAAATGAACATCAAAAAAATAATGCTAGAAGTAAACCGGCTCATGAAATGACTGTATATACCATGACGGCGTTTTGTCTTACTCGGCTTAGATCGTCATCGCCTGAATGATAATGAATATTTGGAATTAATTTAAAAATTTATGCTGTAGAGTATTGGATAACTGTACATCTATGCCTGGCATACAGTGGATATTCAGGAAGTATTTGTTGTGAAATGAATTGTGAAAGAAGTCATTTTTTCTTTTACCTTATTCGGAATGATGCTTCCAAGAGCTTTTGTGACTCATTTACATCCAGTTGCTGATACAGCTGTAATGTTGGTTAGAAACAGGGATAAAATCAACATGCTCTGCTGTTCGTGGTCTTTGAGGGTTCTATTTTGGGGAGTGCTATGTCTGTTTTTAGTTTCTCGAAACTGCTGTTTATGCACAAAACCAGAGTAGCATGAATGTATACCACAAAGTGTAAGGCCACGCGGAATCTGATGCATTGTGTCTTCTGCTCTAGTGTTGTTACTTTCAGGTTTTTCATTGAATTTGAATCAAATGTAATTTTTTTTTGAGAACTTATGTAAAATTTTAATTTTGAAATTGCTTTTTTAAAAATTTATTTTTAACTGGTAAAATACACAAAACATAAAATTTACTATCTTAACCATTTGTACAGTTCACGTAGTTTAAGTAGTGTTGAGTATATTCATATTGTTGTGCCACCGATCTCTGCAACTTTTTCATCTCAGGTTCCTTTTCTTTGGAGGAGTTTTGTTAGAATTGAGAAGGTAGGAAGACGGAGGTGTAACATCCACAGGTGTAACAAGGTGTCTTGGTGTCAGGAAGACACCACCTGATGTTGGTCAAGCATGGTGGTTTGGGCAGCCGGAGCGGAGCAGGGAGAAGCTCAGCCGTGGATGGGAAGGCAAACTGCTTAGGCAGGAGTCACGTATTTAGGAACAGGATTTGTTTAGGCAGAGTGTACACGTGCCTGGCTTAATATCCAGTAAGTGGGGCCATGGCATAAAGGTGAAAGGCTCTAGATCAGGGGTCAGCAGACTTTTTCTGTAAAGAACCAGATGGTAAATACTTTAGGGTTTACAGGTCATAGGGTCTATGTCCCAAGTACTCAGCTCCACCATTGTAGTGCAAAAGCAGCTGTAGACAGTAGCTAAATACATGAGTGTAGCTGTGTTCCAGCAAAACTGTTAACAGGCAGCAGGCAGATTTTGGCCCACAGGCCATAGCATGTCGACCCCTGTTCTAGGTTAGAAATGTGAGTGGTTTTTGACCTTGGGCCTGCTACTGCTAGCTGTTTCCTTGTCAAATTGCCCAGTTTCTCAAAGTTCGTTTTCCCCTCTGTAAATTGGGACTAGTACCTACAATAACAAGGTCTGGCGTGTGATAACGTGAAGTCACATGTAAAATGCTGTTCACAAGGTATTTATTCTTTATATAGTGGATTTTTGCCAGAGATATGCATCAGAATCTCAAATGATTCTGCCGTGTACCCTTGGTGGAGAATCACTGCTCTATGA
>NW_012143190.1:982677-984743 GCF_000956105.1 Propithecus coquereli | reverse complement strand
AAATAAATAAAATGAAAAATAAAAAAAGAATGAGAAAAGAAAGCTAATATTGATTGGAGGACTACTTTAGGTCGTGCCCCCAAATCATGTGAATATTCATTCACTCTTCTTTGCTTACTTCTGTGTAGGAAAAAAAATGAAGAAGCTACATGTTTTCTCACGGGTTATAAAGTCTATTTTATACATTTTTTTTTCCTGTAGCCAATTTAGTAATCTCTAACACTGCTGTTTCTTCTAGCTTTCTAGCTTCCACAGTTTACTAACTTTCTTATAGATACCATATTCTTTCAGTGAATGATTTGGTGAGTATTCATTTATTTTCTAAAGTGTCATTTGTATAAAGTCAGCCCATATAAATGCTTCTTTCCAAACTGTTTTCTAGGAGACAGGTCTCTGTGGTGATCCTGTCACTTAGTATACCGCCACCCTCAGAGCCCTGCTGATGACAAACCGGTTGATGGGGGGTGCTACTTCCTGTCTGGGGAGATTGTGAAATGTCCTCATTTCCCCCACCTTCCTCCTCCCCTATCTCTATGGTGGAGTTGCTTTCTTTAATGGATCATGTGACTCTTTAAAAACAAACACCTGGGAATTGGTTCTCATGCTGATTTGAGACCTGTTAGATTTTCCCTTGTCTGTCTCATCTCATGCCTCTGTGGCCTCAGTTCTACTTCCTAAATCAAACCTCTTCCCTTGGAGACTGCCCCAAGGGGAGAGAAAGGAGAACAAATGTAAGTTTGGGTTTGAAATTAAACTTCTCATTTAGTATTGTAAACATTATGCAGCATACATCAAAAATCAAATGTCCTTAAATACTAATATCTTAAGAACGGAGTATAATTTAAGTATAGCTGGTTCATGATAGTACATGATAGTTTAAAAAAAAATTATCTACCCATAAGTTCTTGAAATAGAAAACAGTACCATACCAGGAGCATGGTGGGTAGAGCAAATTAGTAAACTGTTTTCAAAATTAAAGTTCTTCCCCTTGAGCAGAATGAGCATGTATGTGTTTGTGTGTTTAAATGGCAGACCGCTAATAGTCCTTAATAGAAATGTCAGGCTCATTACGGTTTTGTTATCTCAGTACTCCTCAGGTTTGAGCATGTATCTCAAAAAAGTTGATATAAAATTCTGATAGAGCTGTATATTTTCTCTAGTTATCAGGAAACTTTGTAGAATCTATGTAGATTGATCACTACTTTGTTTATATTAATGGGGAAATATAAGGAACAGACTTTTTCTTAAACAACTGAAGAGTATGCAGGTTCTAGTAGTACATACTAGTTTGTTTCCTCTGAATCGTGTGTATATGGTAATTTAGTGACTAGGAGGCACTGTAAATTATTGGTTATAATAAATTGATGTCATGCCACAACACAGCAAGCAAAAGATGAATTAGAGACAGAAATAGTAACAGGTTTTTGTCCAGGAACCCTCAAAGCACATGCTGAGGTATTGCCAATGTCAATTACTTTTAAAAAAAAGAAAAAAGATAAAAAGGATAAAATATTGAGACTTTAGGCTTAATAAAACAGATTACAGATCAAAAACTTCTTGCTTTATACTTCTAAAAATCTCTTTGAATAGTCGAAGAACCTTTAAGAAATCCTTACCATAATTTCATGATTTGTTGGTAGATGAAATATGTACTGTTGAAAAAAATTAATTTTTGTAATGTTTTTGAAATGGCAGTATTCTTAACTCCACCAAATGGTCATTTTTAACTACTCTTTTTAAGGGTAATTTTATTTTGAAATAATTTTACACCTAACAGAAAATAACTCCTATAAACCCATCATCCAGATTCCCTGACTGTTAACATTCACCACATCAGCTTTATCATTTTCTGTATATGTGTACATTATTTTCTCCCAGACCATTTGAGAGTAAGTTGCATGTAGTGCTCCTTTTTGCCCTTGAATACTTAAATGTGTATTTCCTTTTTTTTCTTTTCTTTTCTTTTTTTTTTTTTTGAGACAGAGTCTCACTCTTTTTGCCCGGGCTAGAGTGAGTGCCGTGGCGTCAGCCTAGCTCACAGCAACCTCACACTCCTGGGCTCAAGC
>NW_012143190.1:955737-972992 GCF_000956105.1 Propithecus coquereli | reverse complement strand
CCAGATGGTAAATACTTTAGGGTTTACAGGTCATAGGGTCTATGTCCCAAGTACTCAGCTCCACCATTGTAGTGCAAAAGCAGCTGTAGACAGTAGCTAAATACATGAGTGTAGCTGTGTTCCAGTAAAACTGTTAACAGGCAGCAGGCAGATTTTGGCCCATAGGCCATAGCATGTCGACCCCTGTTCTAGGTTAGAAATGTGAGTGGTTTTTGACCTTGGGCCTGCTACTGCTGGCTGTTTCCTTGTCAAGTTGCCCAGTTTCTCAAAGTTCGTTTTCCCCTCTGTAAATTGGGACTAGTACCTACAATAACAAGGTCTGGCGTGTGATAACGTGAAGTCACATGTAAAATGCTGTTCAGAAGGTAGAAGTTACTGTTGCGTTTTTGTGAGACGTGATTTTAAAAAATGGCATTTAAATCATAGTTCGTTCATGGGCTCCTATGTTTAATGCAGGAGCAAATTTATAATTTATGTGACTTACAAAAGGGCTAAATCACTGTAACAGACACCTGAGAAATGCAGTGGAGATAAATGTTAATTTCTCTGTCAAATAACAGGATGGCTGTTCCAACTATTCCAGGACATCAGGGGACTCTGTTCTTCGCAGTCATTTGAGGGATCCAGGGACTTCCGTTTTGCGTTCCCACCGTCTTCTGTGGCATTTTGCTCAGTGTATAGCATGGCTGCTGTGCTCGGGACACAGAGCCCGGAGCCGGGTCTTGAGGAGGCGTGAGCTGCAAGGGGAACGCGCCACTTCCACTCACTTCACTGCGGAGGTCCTGGGTCACACCTAACGACAGAAGGCCAGGCAGCAGAGCTAGGCCACAGTCTGGCACCCCAGGGAAGGAGGGCAGATACTGGCGGTCAGGTCACTGTCAGCAGCACAAGACCAAAAGAAATCTGTACATCCCGTAGTGAATCCGCAGCAGCCTGTCTGCCCTTTAGTGGACTGGGTTTTGTCTCTTAGGTTGCGAGTGTAAGGTGTCTAAATATCACTTTGGGACTTCATGGCGGTGTACAGAGGTCCTATGTTTAAGAAATAGAATTGTGCAATGCAGTTTAATTGACTTTTAGGTTAAAATGCTTGTAATTTGAGAACCAAATAGGCTTCTCACAAGCATTTCCATTGACAAGAATCCTTGCTTGTTAGGAAATGGTCACCAGTATATTCTATTTGTAGTTTTGGTTTTATGTTTGCTGTATTATAATTTAACATTATATAAATTTATAATTTGATTATATAAGTGATTTAACATTTATCATTTAACGTTATAAGTTATTTATAATTTAACATCATAAATGCTGTAATTTGAGATGTCCTTAGATATTTGACTTGAACTTTTCTCTCCTGGAAAATCACTCTGACTGTATTACTAATAGTAGATATGAGGACTTAGGAATATTAACAAAATATAAACTAGCAGATCAGTCCAGATGGGAAAGTTTTCCTTAAGGTATCTTCCTTTAAATTTATATTATGTGGCTTTTAGCTTTACCTCTGCCGTAACACTAAGCTTGGCAATGCATTTGTGGTTAAATTTGTACTTGGGGGGCATGGAAATGCCTTATTATTAGTTATCAAAGCTTAACCTGATCTTTCAAGAAGGAGCATAATTAATAGGCATGCGACCAAATTTAACAATAATTTGAGGGAAAATCTCAAATTGGATAATGCGTCATCTTTGGGAAGAAATAAAGCAAAAATTTGTGGTTCTTGAGTATTTGCATAGATTTGCATAGATACATACTTATGAGTCAGGTAAAACAAAGACTAAAATGATTAAAACTAAACATGCTCTGCTTCTTTTTACTCTAGAAATATGCACTGATAAATATACTTGAAAAGAAACCAGAACATTCACATTTAAATTATGGCTTCATTGCTCACCTTGGCTAATTGTCCTATAGTTTACATATTTATGTAATTTATAGTTTATATGCATAGCCTTAGTCATAAATCTCAGTGTATAATACCACTTGGTAGCATTACCACGTTGTGGCTTTTCTCAGTTATTTTGACATTAATTGTACCCTAAGATAATAACAGTGGTTATCGCTGGGAAGTAAGAAGAGGGTTAGTGTTTCCTTTTACCTCTCTGAGTCTTCCTGGTTTCCGCCAGTGAACACGGGTTGTGTAGTAAACCCTGCCCCTCCTCTTTTTTTTGCAATGGCACAGCACCATCTGACCCCTGCCCTTAACATTAGCGCCCAACAGCAGAAAGTGCCTGACCAAGAGGCTGGGAAGGAAAGATGTTTTCATTTCTTCTAGTGTAATTCATACTTAGGGGATTGTTTAGTTAGAGTATGCGTAGGATACATTTACGTCCGCTTTTTACATGTATATGTAGTTTATATTGACTAACTGGGGGTCAGGATATTGTGTATCTGGAATTTGAATCTATGTGATGGTCTCTCTTGCTGTTAAATCCCTCCCCCCAGCACACACACACAACACACACAAAAGCACACCATACCATTTTTTATGGAAAAAATGTGTACTTCTAGCCTTTGGTTGATACCTGACTTAACTTATTCCTTTACCATTAGCCTTTAAGCTCCCCCACATCTGTGAAATTTTTGTTGTGATAGCTTATAATTTTAGTGTCTCTTTTTCTTTGGTTGAAGTGCTGATTGACAAATAGTAGAATACCTTGATTTTATTTAGCGGCTAATGTTGTTAACTATTTCAGGAAAATGGTCACAATTAGAATTACTGCTCAGGCGTGATGTACTTAAAAGTATATAAGCACTGTATGGTTTGCAGAGTATAATTAGTTTTGTTACCTTATATGTGTATATGTGCATCAGAATGAATATTTTTCAAATGTCAGAGTAGGATTATGAGTGATTCCTCCCTTTTCCAGTATTTTATAATGAGTCTATATTCCTTCATAATAATAAAGTTTAAAAATATTAATCATAAGTGCTGTATATATTGGATGGCATTTTAAGAAGCACGTGGTTTATGGGTATTGTTTCACGAAGTGCTGTTTCTAGGACCACCCTTCATTCTAGAATCCCCCTTTATTTCACTGTAGCCAGTCTAAGACATATTTTGTGGAATCTTCAAAACTTTGGGAAGAAGGACATGAGATCTTATCCTTTGGGCATCGTTTTCAGAAGTGTACGCTTAAAAATAGAATTTTGACTTTTTATGACTCCTGATGTTTATCTTGCTGTCCTTCACAGCTCTCCCTGTCTCCCAACCAAACCCATACACACAGAAAGTCAGGGTTTGTGATTTATTTTAGAAATAGAGGTAAGGTTAGAAAATGGGATTGTGCAGGAACTTGAAGATCACGTACGTGCGGTGGTTCTATTCCAGTGGGAGTAGGAAGTTCTGGTTGTGATTGGTTCAGTACCCCACTGCATTTGGTGTTTAGAAGCAACTATTCCATTCTCTTCCATTCAGCACTTGATTATTACATATTAATAGTTTTGCCTAATGGTGCAGAATACCAAATAGGAAACAAGGAATATAAGGGAAAAATTGATAGCCAGATAGTTGTACTAGCCACATAATTCAGGGCTAAAATTAACTCAGAAGTTACAGTTGAAAAATGTAGTAGTGAAACATCATTTTGAAATGCTTTAATCTTAAAGTGTTGCCTAGCCTCTTGAACTGTTTCTCAGCTGAGGTGCCCTGTGAAATGTGTGCGTGCCTCTGAACAGAATAAGAAAGAAACCAGGAATAGACACATTTAGTTAGTTGAGATAGGTTTGCCTTGAATGAACTTTTTAATTCTGTACTTGGCAGTCATGTGTTAATGTTAATAATAAAACAGAAGTTTCTCATTTTTAGATTTAAGAGCTGTTTTCTTCATTTTTCTAATTTAAAGATTATTATTACCAGTAATGACTTTCCTGCTGAAGACTCAGTAACTACATGCAGAGGGCGCCGGGAAAGTTACTTAGTGCTTTTGAGTCACTTCCGCCTTAAAAAGATGCTAAGTGGCCTTTGGATCCCACTTTGTCCTGGTGCTGGGCCAAAGCCAGTGCAGCCGACTGCCCGTAAGCACGAGGAGGAAGGAAGCAGGTAGAGGGAGATGTGGAAATCTTTGACGATGGTGCTTCCTTTACTGGCACCTCCATGGCTGAGATTCAGCACCCTCACCTGCTCACAAAGCAGAAATGACCTCAGCGTGGTCTCCGTGGCCAGGAGAGTGGGTTTTCTTAGACAAGGAAGGTTCCCGAAGGTGCACATCCTCCCAATGTGGAATATGGCGCTGTCCCCAGATCGCCTTCCTTAGCTCCAGGGATGTTTGTGTTGTGCACACTTTAAATAGGGGACTTTTCCACTCTTCTGTTCCCCCTTACGGTTTATCTGACCCAAATTTGGTTCCACAGAGTTATCATACTTACTCAGAAAGTTTTAGTAGTCATTTCTAGCATTTAAACCTTTCTTGTTGATTATGCCATTAAAACAGGCACATGTGCATGTGTGTGCACACACAGACACACACACACTGGATACTCGCCCTGATGGGGGGAGAGACTGCCACTGGGCCTGGAGGTTGGAAGCAGGATGTGGCCGCTGCTGGAGAGGAAAGTGCATCCACCTGCTCCCGGGTGGATGATCAGGCCGGTGGCCCAGCCATCTTGCCTGCTCCTTGCTTCTAGGTGTGGCCCCTTGCCCAGAGTAAGGGGTTGGATATGCTGAAGAAATGAATGTTCTAGAGCAGCAGCCCCCAACCTTTTTGGCACCAGGGACTGGTTTCATGGAAGACAGTTTTCTCACAGAACGGGGGGTCGGGGGGTTATGGAATTGGGGGGATGGTTTAGGACAAATTCTCATGAGAAGCGCGCAACCAAGATCCCTCACATGCGCAGTAGGGTTCGCTATCCTATGAGAATCTAATGCCGCTGCTGATCTGACAGGAGGCAGAGCTCAGGTAGTGATGTGAGTGATGGGGAGTAGCTGTAACTACAGATGAAGCTTCCCTTGCTCCCCACTGCTCACCTCCTGCTGTGCCGTCTGGTTCCTAGGTTCCTAACAGTCCACCGACTGATTGTCTGAGGACAGGGGTTGGGGACTGCATGTCCAGAGGGAGTGCAGCATATTCTTTAGTCTGCCCCACGGTTGGTTCCCTCCGGAATGCTTCCCGCTCTGCCTTCAGATCTCTGCTCAGTTTTCCCCTGCCAGAGAGGCCTTCCTTGACCCAAAGATGGGAAACTAAACCCTGCCCTTGTTGCTCGCTGCTGTCTCACCTGCTTCATGGTTTTCCAAAGCTCTGGTCACTGTCTGACACATTGTCTGTTTGTTGTAAACTGCCTGTCTCTCCCATGGCTGGGGAGCTCCCCAAGCAGGGCTGCCCTCTGGGTGGACCTGGGCCAAGAACAAGGCCTGCCAGGTGGCACCTCTAGTTGTCTTGTCAAGAACCAGCCTAAGATGGAGCTGAGGACCAGCCCGGCTCAGCAGTGCAGGGTGTGGGCCTGAACACACAAACTGGAGTATCCCCATGTGTAAAATGTGGATAGTAGTAGAACTACCTCATAGGATTACATTAGTGCGAGAATCTAAAGGCTTGGTATAGCTGCCGAGAGATGTTATTTGTTTATTTATAAAGTTACATAAATTGTTTAACTTCAGTGGGGGGAGGAGTGGTAGTAAGCATTTCTTTTTTTTTTTTTTTTCTTTTCCTTTTTCCTCCATTCCAGCATTTCTTTTTTAATCAAGTGCTTCCGAAGGGTTAAAGGTCCAGCTTCCAGTTCAAACAGGTTGCCTAGGGTTTAGCTAAAAGGGGAGGGTTATAATGAATGATTGGATGGGGAAGTAGATTATTTTGCAAGTACATATAGGATGGTTATCTGTTTAGTACACTCAGTTTCTCAGCTGTTAACATTTTGTCCTTTGGACAATGTTTATTAAGGGAATAACAGTGATGTGCCAGGCTCTGCTACATGCTGGGGCTACAGGAATAACGTGGGAGATGTGCCTTCAAGGAGCCTCCGTCTAGTGGAGCAAATAGGGAGGGTGGTGTAAATTCTGAGAATTCTAGTTGATACTCTTCTAAGGATGCTTTTCCTTTTGTGTCTCTCTGAGGATATTGACTATCTGTATTTTAAAGTTCTATTCTTTCAACCCTCATTGCCATATTTGTTGAGTGGAGGGATGGGAGCAGAGGCTGGCAGGGTGCATCTGTCTTGCCTTTGGCTCATCTACCCTCCATATCTGGGAACCTGAGGGGGTAGCATTTGGGGGTGGGGACAGGATGTCTTTTTTGAGTGGGCAAAGGTGGTATGCTGAACGTGTGTTCTCTTTTCTGAGGTGTTAGCTGGTTCTGTTGGTTGAGTGTGGTGCTTCTCTTGTGTTGTGCTGTTTAAGTATTGACTGGATCTACTTACGTTGTTATCCATGATCAGTCTTTTCGTCCTTATCTATAAATGGGAAAGGTAATATGTATTCAGCAGCTACTTATTGGGCAATTACTCTAGGCACCTCGAACAAAATGGGTTTTGCCCTTAAGGGGTTTAAAATTGTGAGGGTTGGATGAGAGAGTGTGTGTGTGTTTGGGGTGGGGGTGGGTGGGGGGAGAGGCATGGTATCTTATAGTAGATGCTCAAAAAAATATTTCTCCTTTTTATATGGGGCTTTTAAGTTTAGATAACTGTCTTAACAATTTCTTTAATTACTTGCATTTTATTTCCACCTACCTCTTTCCACAAAGGATCTGAAGTTTAGTGTATTTTATATGTTTCTATAAAGTTTTTGTTTTGCTCAGAGCAGTGAGTGGGTAGATGGATGAATGAAGGAATGAGTAAAAGAATTGATTATAAATAAGAAACCAGAGAAAAAGGACTAATCGTTTTCCCCTAGAATCTACTTAATGTTAGTGAAAGTTTGGTACTTGTTCCAGAGGCAGAACGAGAAGAATGAGGACAAGCAGTTTGAGGAAAAGGAAAGAGAAGTTTATTAATTTGCTGGCAAATGAGGAGGATGGCAGACTCTAGTCTTAAAGAACCATCATCCTGCTGTGGAGCGGAAATACAGAGCTTTTTAAGGGAGTTTTTAGCCTCGAAGTATTGCTGTTTAACTGTGGTTGGTGGTCCTGGTTGGCCTTATCTCCAGTGAAGATGACCTCATGCCCTTCGCCTGGACAATGCCATTGAGCCATCTTGTGTGGTTTAAAACAAAGAACTTCCTCTGCCCCTCTGATTACTGGTAGGGGCAAGAATGAAGGTTTTAAAGAGTTGGGGAGATTTTAAAGAGACAACTTGTAATACATTTTGCCCTTTTTCAGGCTCTTGCTTATGTTACATTAACATAGATAATTTGAGGATTTTTTTTCCCTAGTAGTTTTATTTTTGACTTGGTTTGTTTTTTTGGCAGCCCCCTAGATTAGAGCTTACATCATTTTAATACATAGAGATGTTTTTGATCACGTGTGGCATTGGTACAGGGTCCACATTGACTGAAGTAGGAGAAAATGCTGAGGGGGCACGGAAGTGGAGGCCAGGGCCCGACCCTGGCCCTTGGGGAAGCCAGCTTTTAGAAATACAGCTTGGAGAGAGCCCTTCTTAGCCATTCTTCCTTGGTATGCCCTTGGTACGTCCGGGGCTGGGACTGCTGTAGCAGGCACTCACCTGCTTTATCTTGTGTGCACGCTTGTTCGTTCTTTGTGGCCTTTTAGGTTTTCACTGCCTGGTACAGTGTATTTCACATGAGTGTTTAGTAAATATTTGGTGCCAGATTTGCACAGGACTTTGTTCATTTAAAGATATTTCTGCTTATATTTTTTCTGCATAGTGGTGCCACATTTACTGCTTTATTAAAAAAAAAATAGGTGATGCCCAGAGCACTCAAGTGACTGCCTGGGTTGGAAATTTATAAAAGGCAAAGATAGGGTGTAGATACAATTTTCTGACTGCAGATAAGGGGTCTTCTGCCACTTTTGCTGCTGATTATTCAAACCACCAGAGAATGTTGACTTGCAAAATCTATCGTTTCAGCTTGATCACGCATTGTGTTATGCTGAAGGGTTAAATTACTACCAACAGCTTTTGCTTTACTTTGCCAAGCTTAATTCTCAATTATTTTGAAATGAGTCAGGCTTCTCTAAGAGGTGTTTAGATTTCAGAATTGAACACTAACCATTCAAGACTCATTCATATAATTCTTATTTTTTACCGCTAGAGCCCCAGTTTAATTCCCATGAAAATTTTAGTTTTGTGAATGGAGTCTTCAAAATACAAAGAACCTAATCTTGAACTTAATTGGATGAAAATTGGCAAAGCCTACGCAAAACTAATTAGGAGAGACCTAATAGGGACATGGAGGGTAACCATATGTCCTGAGAGCCTGGGACAGGCCCAGTTTATGCTGGTGGTCTTGGCCTAATTATTAACAGACCCACTCTTTCATTTCAAAACATCCTGCTTTGGACGGTAAATTATCTGGAAATCCTACCTGTAGGCATATGAGAATGGTAATTTAAATATGTAAAAACTTGTAACTTTGGCTATTGAAACTTCCAGCAGTTATGGTCTGTTGACATTTAGACAACCCATATTTTCTTTGAACCAGTTTTGAGGACAAAAGGATAAGAAAACAAATTCTCTGTAATGAATTGAAACACTGCATAAATCTGAATGAGAAACTGTCGATCCCGAGTGGTGATAGTCTGTTGATGTCGCCAAACTGTGTATGTGATGAAGGACAGCAATGGAAACAGTTAATGGGAAGGGGGACTTAATGAGAATGTTGGCTTTCCTTGCAGAGGATAAGAAGGACATTTGCTGATGAAGACCGTGGAAGGTATTTGTTAACAGCAGATTAGATGTGGGTAGTTGATGGTTATTCCCAGCTGGGCTCGAAGTTCCTGGGAATAGCGTGACCTTGGTATTAGCCCCTCTCAGATTTGCCACTGAATGACGCAGGGTCCTGAAACATCTCACAGTCAGGGAGGTGGCTTTGCTGGAGTTGAAGATTATAGAGGTACTTTTTAGAACAAAGATAAAGGGCTAGTGGACAGTGGAAATTAAATGAAATCGTTGGTACTGCTGTATGCGTCTTAAAAAGATTTCTTCAGAAAGTTTTTTTGTTTGTTTTAAGCAAGGAATAACCTTGTGATTATTAAATAACCTGTGTGCATTGACTTGTGTTTTCTTCTGCAGTACCTTTTAACTTTGTGTTTTATAATATTCTTCTAAATAATGTGCCAAATAATAGATTATTGAAATACTTTATGATAATAAAATCCTCTTAAATGCTACATTTGGTGCTGTTCAAAATATTTTTCAGAACAAAAAAGTTGTTATATATTTTTTACTCCTGGGGTTACTAAAATGAACTGTTATGAATCACATGTTCTTAACTATTTTTATTTTATAGAAGAATTGGAGCTTTGTTTTTGTAGGATGGAAACAGTTAATAATGGGAATGAGTTATTACCCTTTAATGCCTCAAATATAGTTTTACTTGGTGAAGGTAACCTTAAGTTGCAGCTTCAGCCGTGTCAGGAGTGGACAGGCAGAAAAACCTCAGGGCAAGGCTTTAGGCTGTGGTTCCCCAAACCTCGGGCCACGGCCTGATAGGAACCAGGTATAAAGCAGGAGGCGAGTGATGGATAAGCGAGTGAAGCTTCGTGTGTATTTATAGCCATTCCCCATCACCATCACGCACTATGCCCCACCCCCCAGTCTGGTCTGTGGAAAAATTGTCTTCCATGATACTGGTCCTTGGTGCCAAAAAAGACTGGGGCCTGCTGTTTTAGAGGACGTGGCTGGTTCTGACATGGTCACATAAGAGCCTCGAATCTTTCACCTTGAAGGGGCCTCTAGTACAGCACAGTCATTTTATAAAGGAGAAAGCTTGAGACCTGACAAGTTCAAGTGGCTTGTCCAAGGTCTTAAAATTTATTAGTAGCATATAAGTAATAAATGTCTCTATACAGTCTTATTTCTTAACGTTTATTCTTGAAAGTGTTATATTCTAAAGTTTCTTTCAGAGAAATAATAGCTTTATTTCTATTACCAGAAAATTGCTAAACACTCTATTTAGTCATGTGATTATACTTCTTAAGGGACAGGGACTTCAGACCTGTTGAGTGCAGGAAATTGCCTGGAGTTCAGAAGTGAAATCTTACCTGCATCCTACCTGCTTAATGGGTACCTTGTGGTGAGCAGTGAATTAGCCATAATGTGAGGGAAAGAGAGAGGGAAAATGTTCAATGTTGAGCTTAATGACCAACCACTTCTCATTGATGTGCCTAAGAACAAAAGTATTCAGTTTCGTCTCACCCACCACATGCCTTCTTAAGCACAATCAGGTGTCCTTAAGGAAAAAAGGTAGGGAGTAGGGAAAACCCACATCACAGCAGAGAAACTAGAAACTTGTCAGGGTAAAAACAAAGAAGGAAATAAAGATAAGTTGAGGAAAACTTTGCAGAGGATTCCAAAACAAATACAAATGGCTGAAATACTGCTAAGGTGGAGAGCGAATCCAAAAGCACTGAGATCGCTTGATGTGACTGCCATGGAGGTGAAAGGGGGTGGAGGGCCCTCGGTGGGTGGCACCGCGTGAGGGCTGGCCCCGGAGACCTGGCGGGACTGGACCGAGCCTGGTGGGATGGGGTCCGGGCAGAGGCCAAGCACCGGGGCTTCTCTGGGTTTCCCTCCTGCCTCCGTTTGAGGAATCACCCGTGATTTCTGGATTTCTCTCCTAACCCGGCCACAGTAACTCATTGACATTTTTGCTTTGAATTATACTTTATATTTCCTATTCTTAATTTTAAAGGTTTTCCCTGAAATCTGAAGAACATACTTGATTTCCCCCTCTTCTTCTTCCATCTCACCGCACTAAGGATAATACAAAGAAGTGGTTCCCTGCCTCTACACCAGAGCCATTATGATAAGGCTTTGCCCAGAAATCGAGGGGGTTGCTGACCGTGCTAATTGACTGAAGGGTGACATCTGGAGCCAATTTGGGGCCACCTTGGTATCACCTGTACTGTTAAGGTGGAGGTACACACCCTCACCTGTTGCTTAAACCCATGTTACCTCCTTTTAGAAAAGAAGCTATTTCTTTGACATTTATTTAGATTTTTCTTAAGATCATTATAGGTATGTATTCCATGCAGTCTGTTAGGTGGGTAGCTTCTTTGTCTAAAATGTTTATATTGCAGCAACATTAGTAAGTGTGCTTAGTAAATCCTTTAGGACAGCACAAAGGCCACCAGGCAGTCTGGGCATAGCTTTGGCTTTATTTATGGTTTTTTAAGAAATTGTTTTAAATTTTATTTATTTATTTATTTTTAGAGATAGACGTTGTCATCCAAGCTGGAGTGCAGTGGTGTAATCATAGCTCACTATAACCTCAAACTCCTAGGCCCAAGCGATCCTCCCACCTCAGCCTCCTGAGTAACTAGGACTACAGGCGAGCACCACCACGCCCAGCTATTTTTTCTTATTTTTTGTAGAGACAGGGCCTCTTTGTATCGTCCAGGCTGGTCTTGAACTCCTGGCCTCAAGCAGTCCTCCCACCTCAGCCTCCCAAAGTGCTGGGACTACAGGCGTGAGCCACCACGCCCAGCCACATTTTTTGTATTGTTATTTTCTCTACTATGTGCATTGTTTTTCTAGAATGAATACTTTTCTCTCCTGTTGTCTGCGTTTTCTGTGTTCCATCTTCTGGGGAATTCTCCGACTTTATCTTCAAACTCTACTCTTCCTCTTTGTTTTACTGTTTTATGTTTAGTTTCAAGAGTCTTTTTTTTTGTTATTGTTGATTTTGGTTATTCTCTGTCTTTTTTATAGTATTCTGTTTTTGTTGCATGGATTCAATATCTTCTCTTTGAATACATTGTATTAATAGTTTTGTTTTTTGTTTTTGTTATTGAGTTTTTCTTCGCTGCTTTGTTTCTATTTTTGCCAAGATTTTTGTTTTTGTTTTGTCTCCGTCTTTCCCACTGGCACCCTTTTCTCCTGCCTGGTGATCCTTGGCTATTGATCTTCGTTGGAGCGTAAGGCACTGAAAAGCTGAATGGAAGCTCCGGGAGGAGATTTTTCAAACCTGCTATCTTTGCTGTGACAATCCAACTCTTTGGTTGATGATTTTTTTGGAAGACTCTTGATATCTATGGGACTGTTTAGTTGATCCAGAAAAGACCTGGCAGTTTCCTGCTTGGGATGGGGAGTGGGAATATGTGTTCTGGGAGGCAGGTGGGATATGAGAGCTGGGGGTCCTGCTAAAGACTTTCATCTCCCCCTGTTTCCATACTTGCCCCTCACCCCTACCCAGATGCTCAAACTTGTACCTCACCCCTTCCTAGGTTTAATTTCTAGAAAAAACTGAACCTCAGAGTTTACGTGTTTATCAGGAAATAACCCCAGAGGAGTGAGGGAAAATAGCCTGTAGACAGTTGACACTAAGGAATAACTACTGTAAATGATGAAACCCCCAGTTTTTGCAATTTGTTAATGCTAATTTAGTTACAACAATTGGTAGGCAATCCCACATGAGTCTGGCAAAAGTCTCTGCATTCCCCAGTCCCTGGGCTGAGGCCCAGTACCAGTCCGTGGCCTGTTAGGAGCACAGGGCTGCACATCACCACCTGAGCTCTACCTCCCTGCCCCCGCTACGTGAAACTGGTCCCTGGTGCCAGAAAGTTGGGGACTGCTGATCTAGATGGCAGAATAACTCGGAGCATGTCTTTGAGGATGCTGGGCCTCCACCACCCCCCTCGACCCCTTGCCCTGTGGGGGTTGTGAGGGAGAGTGGTCCCTGGCTGTGGGACCCCTGTGGGTGGGAGCTCCAGATCCCGCTGCTCCACATTCCCAGTTCTCCCAGTCTCCCTGTGGCCCGCACTGGGCTTCACCCCCACCTCTCGCAGCCGGGTGTCCTTCCTGGGGCGCTGACAGGTGAGTTGGCTTACTCTTCAGAGCAGGCTGTTACATTTCATCTTCCTTCACTCACTCTCCAGTGTCCTGGGATTTGGGGGCATCTCTTGTCTGCTGTGTCTCCTCTCTTCATTCTTTTGATCTTTATAGGTTTAATCCTTTTATATTTCTTTATACTCTTTTTAGAGATACAGTTGACCTTCAAACAACACAGGTTTGAACTGTACAGATCCACTTATACACAGATTTTGTTCAATAAATATATTGGAAAATTTTTTGGAGATTTGCAACAATTTGAAAAATCTTGAAGACAAACTGTGTAGCCTAGAAGTATGAAAAAAAATCAAGAAAAATATATGTGAATACGTAAAATATATGTAGATACTAGTCTTTTATCATTTATTACTATAAAATATACACAAATCTATTATAAAAAATGAAAATTTATCAAAACAATGCATACCACCACTTACTGCACAATTCACAGTTGAGAGAAGTGTAAACAACTGTAAAGATGCAATATTAAGTCATAACTGCATAAAATTAACTTCAGTACTGTGTTCTGTACTACTGTAATAATTTCATGGCCACCTGTTGCTGTTGTGGTGAGTTCAAGAGTTGCAAATATCTCTTTCAAACGCCTTGTGATGCTAATCATCTCTGTGTGAGCAGTTTGTCTTTCCAGTGAATTGCATATTGCAGTAAAAATTGGCCTTTTTTCATCATATTTAGTGCAATACTGTAAGCCTCCAGTAATGCCATAGGAACCATACAAAGTGCCACTAGTGATGCTGGAAGTGCTCCCAAGAAACAGAGAAAAGTCATGACATTACAAGAGAAATTTGAATTTGTTGATAAGTACTGTAGATTGAGGTCTATAGTTGTGGGTGCCAGCCATTTCAGGAGGGCAATTCATCTTGTAAGCAGAAGATATAAACTTACAATTTTGATTAATACAGTACAATACTGTCAGTGTATTTTCTCTTATGATTTTCTTAATAACATTTTTTTTCTCTAGCTTACTTTATTGTAAGAATGTAGCATATAATACGTATGACATACAAAATGTGTTAATTGACTGTTATCAGTAAGGCTTCCAAGTCAATAGGAGACTATTAGTATCTAAGTTTTTGGGCAGTCAGAGGCTTTTGTGGGTTTTTGACTCTGCAGTGGTTGATGTCTCAACCCCCGAGTTGTTCACCTGTCAACTATATTTGGGAAGAGGGGAGAAAATCATGTAAGTTCTACAACTCCTATTCAGCCTTAAGTCTCCAATTTATATTCTAAGAATAACATTTTTGCTACAATGTCAAGAACGAAATTGAGGAAAGAAACATGGAATTTTGCAAGGAGACTCATAGGGAGGCTGTGGCATAACCAGTGGGGCCAGAAAGAAAGATCTAGATACAGAGGAGATGAGACTGGCAGCACAAAGGCCATCTGCGTGGCAGAGGAAGGAACAGCACCTGTTCAGACTGTTCTTACCTAATTCCAGAAAACAACTTGTAAGGCCAAATTGATGGTTCAGTGCACTGACATTCTTGGAAATGAAGGGACCTTCCAAAATTGTGGTTTTTCATGTTCATTGTCAAAAACCTGAAAGTTATAAGCAGATGAAATGGAAATAATATATATATATACTTGAAATAAAATCTCTGCTAAAATTATTACCTAGCTTTCCATCACATGGCGGACACTAATGATTTACTAGTCCCCGGTTATGGAGCAGGTAGATCGATGGTTTCCTCGCTGTGGCAGAGCCTTCCTTACACGGTGGTGTCCTCAGGTGCAATCACAGGCCAATGGCATGCAGCTACTTGATTCATGTTACAAAGGCTGGCCTTGGCGAGACAGGAGGAATGGCTTCTTGGAGCCTGGGAGCATGTTCTGAAGCTCAGTGGCAGGTTCTTGTTACTGGTGGGTCACACAAGGAGTGAGCGCCCCAACAGGATGGTGAAATGACTTTGTTTCAAGCTTTTAGTCTTGCAAAGAATTTTTCTAAACCTTTCATCATCATTTTGAATCCTCAGACTACACTAACTCGTCACCTTGTAGTCCTGCAGTTTGCACCCAAGAATCAGCCTGGCTGGAAGATGAGCAGCCAGGACACTTTGGGCGGGAAGTTCATTAGACTAATATTGTTGTGACCCACATCAGGAGCAGAGTAGAAAGAGAAATAATCATGGTCGTCCAAACTTGGAGCGCATTTATCTTAGTGTAGTTTTTATCTGGCCAGCCCACGAAGGGCTTGAAGGAGTCCCAGAACCAGTCACTTCCTGCCTTCCCTCAGCAAGCCCCAGATTATGTCTTTCCTTCAGGTCATTTAAAGCAAGAGTTTGAGGTTTGCCTTCCTGTAGTCGATAGTAGGCAGCAGGTAAAATTCCACCTAAGTATCCACTGCCTGTCGTGGCCTGACAGCACCTGGTTCCTCTGGTCACACAGAAGGGTCGGTGCTCATCCTCCTAGATTAGGGAGGCTCAGTTCCCCCCTTCCTTTTTTTTTTTTAAAACATAACTGCCGGCCGGGCGCGGTGGCTCACGCCTGTAATCCTAGCACTCTGGGAGGCCGGGGCGGGCGGATTGTTTGAGCTCAGGAGTTTGAGACCAGCCTGAGCAAGAGCGAGACCCCGTCTCTACTAAAAATAGAAAGAAATTAATCGGACAACTAAATAAATAGAAAAAAAATTAGCCGGGCATGGTGGCGCATGCCTGTAGTCCCAGCTACGCAGGAGGCTGAGGCAGAAGGCTCTCTTGAGCCCAGGAGTCTGAGGTTGCCGTGAGCTAGGCTGACGCCACGGCACTCTAGCCCGGGCAACAGAGCAAGACTCTGTCTCAAAAAAATAAAAAAATAAAAAAAATAACTGCCTTTTTTAATTAATTGCAAAATTTGGCAGTGATTTCTCTGGGTAATTCCATGTATGTATCTCACATGTGGATCATAAACGTTGTGGGAAGCAACGTCAGAAACAGTAGTGGCACTTTGAGGGCATCGTAATTCCCTTCTAATTCCTGCTCTGAGACCGACTCCACGGGCGTCCAGGAGGGAAGGTCGGCGCTGCTCAGGCCCTGAGTGAGTGGGAAGCGTGTTGGGGCCCGGACTGGCCGGCGTGGGAGCTCCTTTTTCTCTTTTTTCTTCACGACATTCTTTGACAGCATTTCCCTTCTTTTTACTCTTACTGTTCTTATTTATTGGTAGCTTATAGTATTGTATAGGAAAGGAAAATGGAATATAAATATACCAATCTACGTTTTTCTGTTATTGTGGTAGTCGAAGTGACTCAGGAAAAAAGTAAAAAATATGACTGTCCAAAGGCAAATGAACTATTCAGCCCAAATCCATACTGTCCCTTAATAATATGACCAAAAAAGAAAACTGTGAACCTTAAATGAAGGAAACAGAACAGATTTGCCAGATACAAACCTCAAATGTTGTTTTTATTAAACATCTAAACTTTTTTTGTGTGTGTGTGTGTGTGTGAAATACTATTCTTCATTCTAGAAGGCTTTGTAAAACCATCATCTCCGTCCCCAAACGTACTGAGCGTTAAGCACATTCCCTCCCGAGGGAACCTGTTTCTGCTGACCCCGTTTTGGCTGGTGGCCCTCAAGCTTACACTCCCCTAGGACCTGTGTCCTAGGACAGAGGGAGAGTTTGTGGGACGATGAGCCCTGTTCATTCCACGCCCTTCCCCTCTGCCGGCACTTCCCGAGCCCCCAGGCACGAGCTTCTGCTGGTGCTGGAGACCCGGTGCTGAGCACGCAGGAGCACGGTCCGTGTCCACAGGGGACAGGCAGGCTTGTAGAGGGTTTTCCACTCAGGCTCGCTTCCAGAGACTCTGCAGAACCTCGTCTCACCCTGACAGCACACGCCTCCAGAAGCGGGTCTCCTCCTGCCTCTCACCGCCTTGCCTTTACTTTAGCTCCCGGGAAGCAGTGTTAATCCTGTGCTCGGGTTGTGCTCCTGGAGTTCTGGCTCCATCAGAAGTTTATTCCCATCGACGGGCAGCTGCAGAGTCTGCTATTCTCGTCTTCAGCGAGGGACCCTTGACTGTTGGGTCCCTTTTGCAGGCCTGATGGGGACGAGGGGTGGCAGTCTCTTTCAGGCATGCTCAGTTGGTGCACTTTGATCTTAATTTTAGGCTTTTTCATTATAGGAAAACCTTCCATAATTCTGTTTGCCTACAAAATTATAGTGGCCAACTCTGATTATTGATGAAGCCTTATTTTTTAAAGCAGTTTATGTCTCCTAATCTCATTAGGCTGCTGTTGATTGGGCTTTATCTAGGGCCTTTTCTGCAGTATGGCCCATTTAGAAAGATTTCTAATATGTGGGGGTTTTTTTTAAGAGTATGCTAGCACTCAAGTCATGTTATACTAAATTAATCTTTTTTTTCCTTAACAGATGCAGCAGCTTTT
>NW_012143190.1:848614-955687 GCF_000956105.1 Propithecus coquereli | reverse complement strand
TGGGTAATTCCATGTATGTATCTCACATGTGGATCATAAACGTTGTGGGAAGCAACGTCAGAAACAGTAGTGGCACTTTGAGGGCATCGTAATTCCCTTCTAATTCCTGCTCTGAGACCGACTCCACGGGCGTCCAGGAGGGAAGGTCGGCGCTGCTCAGGCCCTGAGTGAGTGGGAAGCGTGTTGGGGCCCGGCCTGGCCGCCGTGGGAGCTCCTTTTTCTCTTTTTTCTTTGCGACATTCTTTGACAGCATTTCACTTCTTTTTACTCTTATTGTTCTTATTTATTGGTAGCTTATAGTATTGTATAGGAAAGGAAAATGGAATATAAATATACCAATCTACGTTTTTCTGTTATTGTGGTAGTTGAAGTGACTCAGGAAAAAAGTGAAAAATATGACTGTCCAAAGGCAAATGAACTATTCAGCCCAAATCCATATTGTCCCTTAATCATATGACCAAAAAACAAAACTGTGAACCTTAAATGAAGGAAACAGAACAGATTTGCCAGATACAAACCCCCAAATGTTGTTTTTATTAAACATCTAAACTTTTTGTGTGTGTGTGTGTGTGTGAAATACTATTCTTCATTCTAGAAGGCTTTGTAAAACCATCATCTCCTTCCCCAAATGTACTGAGCGTTAAGCACATTCCCTCCCGAGGGAACCTGTTTCTGCTGACCCCGTTTTGGCTGGTGGCCCTCAAGCTTACACTCCCCCAGGACCTGTGTCCTAGGACGGAGGGAGAGTTTGTGGGACGATGAGCCCTGTTCATTCCGCGCCCTTCCCCAGGCACGAGCTTCTGCTGGTGCTGGAGACCCGCACGCAGGAGCACGGTCCGTGTCCACAGGGGACAGGCAGGCATGTAGAGGGTTTTCCACTCAGGCTCGCTTCCAGAGACTCTGCAGGACCTCATCTCACCCTGACAGCACACGCCTCCAGAAGCGGGTCTCCTCCTGCCTCTCACCGCCTTGCCTTTAGTTTAGCTCCCGGGAAGCAGTGTTAATCCTGTGCTCGGATTGTGCTCCTGGAGTTCTTCTGGCTCCATCAGGAGGAAGTTTATTCCCATCGACGGGTAGCTGCAGAGTCTGCTATTCTCGTCTTCAGCGAGGGACCCTTGACTATTGGGTCCCTTTTGCAGGCCTGATGGGGACGGGGACGAGGGGTGGCAGTCTCTTTCAGGCATGCTCAGTTGGTGCACTTTGATCTTAATTTTAGGCTTTTTCATTATGGGAAAACCTTCCATAATTCTGTTTGCCTACAAAATTATAGTGGCCAACTCTGATTATTGATGAAGCCTTATTTTTTAAAGCAGTTTATGTCTTCTAATCTCATTAGGCTGCTGTTGATTGGGCTTTATCTAGGGCCTTTTCTGCAGTATGGCCCATTTAGAAAGATTTCTAATATGTGGGGTTTTTTTTTAAGAGTATGCTAGCACTCAGTCATGTTATACTAAATTAATCTTTTTTTTCCTTAACAGATGCAGCAGCTTTTTTATGAGAATTATGAACAGAACAAAAAGGGGTACATTAGAGATCTCCATAACAGTAAAATTCACCGAGCCATCACATTACACCCCAACAAAAACCCACCCTACCAGTACAGACTCCACAGCTACATGCTCAGCCGCAAAATAGCCGAACTTCGTCATCGCACAATACAGCTCCACCGAGAAATCGTCCTGATGAGCAAATACAGCAACACCGAGGTTCATAAAGAAGACCTCCAGCTGGGAATTCCTCCTTCCTTTATGAGGTTTCAGGCCCGCCAACGAGAGGAGATTCTGGAATGGGAGTTTCTGACTGGGAAATACTTGTATTCAGCGGCTGACGGCCAGCCCCCTCGAAGGGGCATGGACTCCGCTCAGAGGGAAGCCTTGGACGACATTGTCATGCAGGTCATGGAGATGATCAACGCCAACGCCAAGACCAGAGGGCGCATCATCGACTTCAAGGAGATCCAGTACGGCTATCGTCGGGTGAACCCCATGTATGGGGCCGAGTACATCCTGGACCTGCTGCTTCTGTACAAAAAGCACAAAGGGAAGAAGATGACGGTTCCTGTGAGGAGGCACGCATATTTACAGCAGACTTTCAGCAAGATCCAGTTTGTGGAGCACGAGGCATTGGACGCAAAGGAATTGGCCAAGAAAATCAATCAAGAGTCTGGATCCTTGTCCTTTCTCTCGAATTCCCTGAAGAAGCTTGTTCCCTTTCAGCTCCCTGGGTCGAAGAATGAGCACAAAGAACCCAAAGATAAAAAGATAAATATACTGATTCCTTTGTCTGGACGTTTTGATATGTTTGTGAGATTTATGGGAAACTTCGAGAAGACGTGTCTTATCCCCAATCAGAACGTCAAGCTCGTTGTTCTGCTCTTCAATTCCGACTCCAACCCCGACAAGGCCAAACAAGTTGAACTGATGAGAGATTACCGCATTAAGTATCCCAAAGCCGACATGCAGATTTTGCCTGTGTCTGGGGAGTTTTCGAGAGCGTTAGCCCTGGAGGTCGGATCCTCCCAGTTTAATAACGAGTCTTTGCTCTTCTTCTGCGATGTCGACCTCGTGTTCACTACAGAATTCCTTCAGCGATGCCGAGCAAATACAGTTCTGGGCCAACAGATATATTTTCCAATCATCTTTAGCCAGTATGACCCAAAGATTGTTTATAGTGGGAAAGTTCCCAGCGACAACCATTTTGCCTTTACTCAAAAAACTGGCTTCTGGAGAAACTATGGGTTTGGCATCACTTGTATTTATAAGGGAGATCTTGTCCGAGTGGGCGGCTTTGATGTTTCCATCCAAGGCTGGGGGCTGGAGGATGTGGACCTTTTCAACAAGGTTGTCCAGGCAGGTTTGAAGACATTTAGGAGCCAAGAGGTAGGAGTAGTCCATGTCCACCATCCTGTCTTCTGTGATCCCAATCTTGATCCCAAACAGTACAAGATGTGCTTGGGGTCCAAAGCATCAACATATGGGTCTACACAGCAGTTGGCTGAAATGTGGCTAGAAAAAAATGATCCAAGTTACAGCAAAAGCAGCAATAATGGCTCAGTGAGGACAGCCTAATGTCCAGCTCTGCTGGAAAAGACGTTTTTAATTATCTAATTTATTTTTCAAAAATTTTTTGTATGATCAGTTTTTGAAGTCCATACAAGGATATATTTTACAAGTGGTTTTATTACATAGGACTCCTTTAAGATTGAGCTTTTCGAACAAGAATGTGATCAATGTTTGCCTTTGAACACATCTTCTTGCTGAACATGATGTAGCAGACCTGCTTAATTTTGACTTGAAATGTACCTGATGAACAAAACTTTTTTTATATATATTTTCCTTTCAGATCCCTGTGCTACATCCTATGACAGAAAACATGAACATTCCTACAAAGTATTATTGTAACAAAACACTGTAACTCTGGTAAATGTTCCGTTGTGACTGTTAACATTCATAGATTCTACCTTTTGTGTTTTTTACAACAACTTTTTTTTTAAAAAGCCATTTCATGTTCCAGTTGTAAGATAAGGAAATGCGATAATAACTGTATCATCATCTTCAGGAGACCTTTCCAAAGCTGATCATTCGCCCCAAGCTATACTCTGCTCATCATGGTCATGTAGGTTATTAAAAGCAAGAGAAGTAAGGAAAGCACAGTAAGATGTGTGGCTGTTCTTGTTGCAACTCATTTGGCCTAAGTGGACCTGGCATTCAATTTCAAGAAGGATGTGATATTTTCTCTCTCTGACCCTTCTCCTTAAAGGGTAAAATATTAATGTTTAGAATGACACAGAAGAATTATTGTAATAAACCTAATGTACGCAAGCTAAAACAAACACCCCCTAATGAAAATATTGGGGGAAAGTGTATTTGGTTTTGTTCATTTCATCCTGTCTGTGTGATTTTTGGTAGAGATGGTTTTTATTCATTAATTGCTGTTTTTTATCCTTTTTATCTGAGATACCTTTAATTTATTTAATATCCATTGTTCAGAGCTCTGCCATTTCTCGAGTACCCGTTAGTTATTAGTATTTATGTGTATCAGGAGTGTGTTTTAGTATGTTTTATTTGCAGTAAACTGATCTCCAAAGATTTCCTTTTGAAAACGCTGCCCCCTCCCCTTAATTTTTACATTCCTTACTGTTTTACTAAATATTAAGTGTTCTTTGACAATTTTGGTGCTCATGTGTTTTTGGGACAAAAGTAAAATGAATCTGTCATTATACCGGAAAGTTTGTTTTAAACTCACAAATCAAATGTGCCTTAATAAATTTTTTTTTCATTTAGATTTCAAACGGTGGTAGACTTGCCATTTTAATATATGTCATTGGAGATCTGCTTATTTGTAAATAGCCTATTGCTCATTTGGAAAAATAAACCAGTGAACAATATTTTTCTATTGTACTTTTCAGAACCATTTTGTCTCATTATTCCTGTTTTAGCTGAAGAATTGTATTACATTTGGACAGTAAAAAACTTAAAACACGGATTCAAAAAGGTTTTCAGTTTATTTGAGGGAATTATTTCTGTGGGCTGCAGTTGGGAGTGAAATGAAACTAATTTTCAAGTGTCTCTTCCTCTATTTTTTCCTAGAACTAACTCGTCTTTTGTTTGCTCCTCCCCAGCTTACTGCCTCCGAGTTTTCTGAGACAAAGGTCTTCAGACCAGGTCCGGGCTCTGTCTGGAAGATACAAATGTACCTTCCCAGGCCCCACAGAATCTGCATTTTAACAAGTGCCCCACCTGACGCTGTGTGCGCACAAACGATCTCCAGCTAGAGGATAAATGGCATCTGGTTGCTTTATAATCCAAGAATCAAAAAAAGTGAGATCTTTGATGCCAAGGTAGCAGCCTTTTGTGGATGAGTACTACACTCCCAGGATAGGTATTTACAGTGTAATGACAGTTAAGTCGCAGCATAATGACATCGTGCTCACAGAAAGAAATTGCTGTAATCCAGCCTAATTGCCATTTACTCTGTGGGTGTGTTTAGTTTTTTCTTGGAAAAAAGCAGAGACATTTTTATTCTTCAATAAGGAAGAGCATAATATGCCTCTTGATGACAAAGTGATTTAAATTCTATTTATGCTAATAGTGAACCATAGGGATTTGGGATGGCGTGTGAGTGACAGCTCTGTCATGCTTCATGTCTGTCCAGCATCCTGGTGACCCTTGATTAAACTCACCATTCGCTTCCCTGCTCCCACTCTGCTCAGCTGTCCCTCCTCCTGCTAGCGATGTTGGTGTCCACAGAAGCGCCACCTCCCGTCAAGGCTCAGTCTCCAGAGATGTAGCTGGGCCCTAGCTCCGGCTCCCACCCTGGCAGGGCCGCGCCCCGACTCCGCCCGCTGGCCCCAGGCTCCACCCCTCCCAGCTGCTCCTCGTCACCCCAGTGCTCTCCTTTTGCCCTGAGGGTGGACTCGAAAGTTCCATTGGCACCCGGGGGCCCTCCACAGCCCCACCACTGTGCCCCCTCGTCTGTCATCCCCAGCTCCACTGGACACCTCCCCGGCCGTGCTGGGCTCCAGGTTGTGGGGCGTGCATCTCCGCTGCTCAGGCCTGGGCTTTCCCTCCATCTGGCCAGCCCAACTGTGCTCCAGGACACAGCTGAAGCACCCCACTGTCCACTCTGATGCCATCCTGGACCCTTCCTGTGTAGATGTGACACGAGTGGACTCATTCTGTGACCATGTGGTGGTGTTCCCTCACCAGAGCCCCTCCAGGACAGGCCTGGGTCTCCTCCTGGCATTCCCTGGCGTGTTGGGAACCATGGGGCCCTGCTCCCTCCCAGGCCAGTCCCCACCTGCGCGCCCCTGCCGGAGGAATACTTCTGCCCCTGGATGGACTGAGACTTCTCCCCGTAAACAGAACTCTCTATTTATAGCATACATTATTTTTCATCCAGAAATGAACTAAGAAAATGGAATAGGCCATACCCCCACACCAGATAACCGCTGTTAACAATATTTAAAAATTGAGACTAATATGTGAATCGAGTTGAAAAGGGAGAGGCGATCACAGCACACAGAGGCATGGAAATGGAAGCTCCCTCCTCTCTCCAAGCATCCAGCCTCAGGTCCTCCCCACGAGCGACCGCCAAGTCTTGTGTGCGTCAGGGTCAGGAAGAGGTGTGTGTGGGTGTGTGTGAATTTTATGTAGACTAGCAGAGATAGCACTTAAAATGTATGCACACGAACAAGAGCCGTGGGCTCGCCTGGGCACATGGACCTGGCGGGGAGCCCCTGCCAGCCTCTGCCGAGGAGACGCAGGGCCGGTGGACGGGGCTCTTGACCCCGCAGAGGAGTGTGGGGAGGGGAGGGCTGGTGGGCTTCCCCAGCCTTGTGGTTGGACTTGCAGGAGCCCTGCCTGGAATGGGACCAAAACAGCCTTGTCTTGTGGGGCAGACGGCGCTGGCAGACAAGGGGAACCTGCACCTTGCTTCTAGAAGACAGGTCACCTTCCCAAGCACTGTTATTTTGGGCCGGGGTGAGACCAGAGCATGGCCTGAGACCATCCTGAGACCCTCATGTTAGGAGATGAGGGCTGCGTGTCACAAGTCAGGAGACAATCCCTCTGGGCTGCAAAAGCAGGCAGGCCCCGGATGTGAGAGGGGCGTGGTGCTGGGAACCTGCTGTGCGGAGGCTCCCCAGCCCCAAGGCCAGTTTGCTGCCCACCGATCTCCATGATCACGCAGTCACATTCTGGAGCCTTGCGGGCAGAGTCTGCTGAGCCCCCTTCCTGCCCTCGCGCTCTGACCACATCCTATTTCACAAAGGCCTTAAAGCCCAGGCCCTGACTCAACCCAGGAGTGGACGTGGGGTTTCTTTTTCCCAGACAGCAGATGCAGGGGGCGTGGCTGATACATGCCTTTGCCCCTAGTCCGCTCGGAGCGCTCACTGGCTGTTTGTCATGGTGTTTGACCCGAGCAAAGTGACAGCCATGTTTTGCTTCCTTCCCGCTCCCTTAATGGATCACCTGGAGATCAGGGCGCTCTCTGCAGCCGCCTTCGTTTATTGCTCTGTGTTCGTGGAGTCAGATGTATGTGAGTCGCAGTCACCACGCTCCGTCTTGTCTTATAGGGAGGCATCCTCGGGCTGCGGGGTCTTGCCTTTTGAGACCCACCCTCCAGGAAGGTGACACACCTGCAAGGACGCCTGCCCGCTGCACCACTCACCAGCGGCTGAGGGGTCCCACCGGGCCCCGTGTGTCTAAAGTTTCCTCTTCTGTTCTCTTGTCAGGGAAGGAACCAAGGGCCGGCCCTCCCCACACCTGCACAGACGCCGCCCTGGGGAATTAGGCTGCATTACTGCTGTATAAATTGCTATAATCTCTGGTGCAAAGGAGCTTATGTGCTTCAGTGGCTGGGGAGCTTGCTGGGGGGTCTGTGAGCTAAAGGGCTGCATAGGGCTGCTGCCTGCCTCGGTGGGTCCCACTGTGCTTTCCCACCCCTCAAAAGATGTCCCTTTCTGTTCCACTTGAAAATGCTCGCACCACATCTGCTTAGTGTGACTTGTTATGGACGCGATGAAAACGTAGAGTTAAGTGCAGAGGATCAGATTACAGCGACTCATTTTGAATGACTTCCAGTAGAAAGAATAAGCTTCACAGTTTGGTTTGGTTTTGTGCAGGAGTGTGGGGGTGAGGGGGTGGGTGTAGATCTTCAACCGGAAACCAGGAGGCCCACCAGATTAGGGGCTGGCTTGTCCTCAGTGCCGTTAAACCACTCACATGTCTGGCGTCAGATAGTTCTTAATGTGTTTAATTTACCATTCATTATATTTCGGTTATGAGGGTCTTCATTTCTTACTAATACAGACAGAAATGAAATTGTGTCCTTCAAAGAACATTCTAGCTACACTTCCTTTAAAATGGTCTGAGTAGTCAGTTATGCCTGACTGCTTTTTAATGAGAAAGTGTAATAAGAAATTGATCAAATCGAAGATAACAGAAATTAAACGAGCGCTGGAATCTCCTTAAATGAAGCTGGCATGTCTGTAATGGGCTGCTCTCCAGTAAATCGGTCCCTCACAGTTAAGCTGGCGACGCTCCTGCCCGGGCTGCCACCTCATCTTCCCTCTTGCCAACTTTTGCTGCGTCTCATCACCCTGGTCAAGCCTCGGCCCTGGGCACACCTACCTTGTTGCTCCACAGACATTCCCATCGGAGAAAAAAACGACGCCAGCGAAACCTCAAAGTGACCTTCAGATTCGTTGATTCTGAATGAAGTTTGGGTCAGTCTTTAGGCAAAGAAAAGCTTACTTCTTGTTACAGAACTAAAGGGTAGTTTCACTCATATGCTCAAAATCCTGAGGTCTGAAGCTAGAAAAGAACTGTTTCTACGGGTGCACTTCCAAATGATCCCATTCGTGTGGGGAAGGAAACATTTCGGATTTTTAAGTGAATTCTGTTTCTTCCATCGTAAATAACAATGTAACCACAGTACACAAGATATATATATGTAAGGAAGTAGAGAAGGGGAAGGAAAGACACAGTCCCTTCCTCTCTGCCACCTTGTTCCCATTCTGGCAGATTCCCTAGGAAGGTTGCATGCATGTGTAGCTGCACGTGATGGTTACATGCAATTTGGCATCTTGCTCTTTTTTTTCCTTTGCTTAAAACGTAGGTACTTTAAATCACCCTAAAGGCGGCCTTCTCTCCTAGAGTTGAGGATTTCCCCAATAACTGACCACCTCCAGTGCCCCGTGGCTCCACCTTTAGTAACACGACAAGAGCATCTTTTGTACATTGCCCTTTTCATACTTAGGATCATCCACTCCTAGGGCCAAAGGAAAGCACTTGGCCATTTCTGCTGTAACACTAAGTCATCTGGTATTTTATTTGGTCAACATTGACATTTTATACCTACTAGCAATTGTAATAAAACTTTTTAAAAATAAACCTGAACAACGAAATGACCTTCAAGAAATACTGTGGGAGAGTGGCACCCAGTATCTGGCTTGCGTCATCCTGTGAAAGCGGCCACTCCACAAACGCCACACTGTGACTGCAAGATTTGAGTCACAGCAAAGTGAGAAAAAGGCAGACAGACTTAGGGATGACTCAGGGAGCGAGGAAAGACAAGTTCCAGGCAGAGGGCCTCTTTGGAAAGAGGTACACTCCGCTCAACCGGCAGAGGGGCGGCGGCTCAAGATAAGAGCGGCTCTTTCCAGACTCAGCAAGGCGACAGGAAGGCCGGGCGTGGGGTGGATGTGTCCAAGAGGCACCAGGCTGCCCCTGGGGAGCCAGGATGACTTTCTGGTAGGGAGAGTGTCCATTCGCAAGCAGATGAGAATTAATTTTGATATTCAAGGATGAAACTACTGGGCTGGGTGTGGTGGCTCATACCTGTAATCCTAGCACTCTGGGAGGCCGAGGTGGGAGGATTGCTTGAGGCCAGGAGTTCAAGTCCAGCCTGAGCAAGAGCAAGACCCCATATCCATAAAAAATGGAAAAGTTAGCCTGGCATGGTGGCGCACGCCTGTAGTCCCAGCTACGGGGGGGCAGGCTGAGTTGTTCCCACTTGAGCCCAGGAGTTCAAGGCTGCAGTGAGCTATGATGAGGCTACCGTACTCCGGCCCGGGCAACAAAGCAAGACCCTGTCTTGAAAAAGAAAAAAAAAAAGATGAAACTGCTGACCTCCCTTACCTACATTCTAGGCAATTTTCAAAGATCAACGATATATTTTATATAATGTCAGATATGAAATATATGTTCTCATTTATTATTATTTGGTTTCTGTGCTACACTATTAGATTTGAAGGTAGTGTTTGGCTATGGGTTAGAGCAGAGTCCTGGGGCTTGGAGAGCCTGTGAATGAGCACTTTTATAGGAGGAACAGGCTGTTGACTGAAATTAAGGCTGTCGAGGCAGAAATGACTTGATAAAGGCTCATTGGAAACCAAATGTGAGGCTCGACCTGGGAAGACACACCAACCACGCTGAGCATGTTCCGGGGTCTGCTACAAGTTGAAAGGCTTTTATGGGAAAGCCTAGAAGACTGGAGGGGGACTTCTCATTGCAGAGCTAGCTGTCCTTGTCATTGGAGGCTACAGTCTAGAGGTTAGAGTCATTGGCTACAGATTATAACATGCAGGCTACAATGTTCTACAGGCAAGAAAATCAGCAAAACTTCATGATTTACCAACAAATAAATAACTAATTCGGTACCAATAGGTGACATATTAATCAGTATGTCAACAGTTTAAAGAATTCACCATAAGATTTTTTGATTCAGGGACAGCATTTAAGCCATAAATCATAAGACCTTCACCAGGCGGGTTAATTTAAAAGCCTGCCACATATGGCCTGTAGGTTATCAAGGCAAGGAAAGGAAGGTACGATGCATCTCCTGGCAGGAAAGGGCCCTCGGAGGCACCTGTCCCGGCATTGGTGAGCTGCGGACGTCCAAGAGGGGCCTGGGCTCCAGGAGGGTAGCTGTTAATAGCATGTACCTTAGCGGCTCTCCGAGGGCAAGAGCAGCCGAAAGGTCTGGGGCGGCTCCCCACGCAGTCGCTGGGTAATGAGCGGTTTGGATTATGATTCATAGGCCTCCTTTAAAATTAGATTTGGGGATGGGCCCTTCTCCCGAGAGGATGTGCCTTCCAGCAAACGCTCACCAGGCCCAGTTTCTCTGGGTGGGTTGTCGGCACACTCACCGTCTGGGCCACGTCCTCAGGAGGATGTGACATTTATGTTCCGTCAGCTCGGCGGGATGGGCAGGCCCTGTGAGCCCAGCTGGTTTCCCGCGGCCCTGCCAGGACTTGCTGGGCAGCCGTGGCCTCTCTGCCTGCCCAGAAGCTGGATCTCCATTGCCAAGCCTGCCCTGGAGGACACTTGGCTTCCACCGCCCACCTGACTTGGGGACCCTACAGTTAGCTTGTGGCCCTGGGTTAATGACCTGCAGTGTTGTCTCGCTGCCCTGCTCTCCCCACAGTCCGGCAGCCTTCCCTCGAGTCACTGCTGCTGTAGCCAGCTGCCGCCTAGTTGCACCGGGAAGCAAGTTTGTCACGGAATTGCTTCATTTCATCCCAGTGCCCTGTCTCCTCTTCACCCACAGAAGTGCCCCTTCCACAAGGCTCCCTGCCCTCTTTTCCTGCCTTCCTAGATCTGCCTGGCGTTCACCTCCGCGGCAGTCAGTTTCAAGTTAGAAGGGATGTCCCCGCGAGCCCGGGATCTGGGAGAAACTGGGACGCATGTGGACTGTCATAGGTCTGGTACTAAAACGCTGCACATTGTCTTGAAATGAGAGAACGTAGAGTTGCCAACTTTGAAGACAGATGCTGTGCAAATTGAATCCACTCGCCGAGTTTGCCACTAAACGACTCCTACCGGGGACAAGAAATTGCTGTGTTGGGTTCTGAACGGCGAGCAGGTATCTGGTGCTGCTCACGCAGGAGCTTTGCCAAGCTGCAGTGAGCATGAAACCAGATACACGCGCGCCGCAGCGTTTCCTGTGTGCTCTTAGCAGGACGTCCCCCTGAGTGAGAGTCGCCGCTTGAGGACGGCTCCAGAAGGATAAACTAAGCTGTACATCCTGAAACAGTAGGGGGTCCTGGGGTCGGGGACGGAACGAGGGATAGTGATTCCACCACGCTGTCAGGCATTTTTCTGTCTCCCGTTGCATGCGCCAACCTGCAGTGACATAAACCCAAGAGAGTTTGGCATGAAGGACAGTGACTAAAAATACAAAGACCTGGGCTGACTGCGAACCGTTGGCTTGGCGCTGTGGAAGGGGAAGGGGCCTCAGAACCAGGCTGACCTGGGTTGGAGTCAGTGGCGGGCTGGAGCCGGCTAGGGACCGGCTCGTGAAAACTGATTCCCATGGCCACATGCAGTGACATCACCCCGGGAATCTGAAATTGGCCGAGGTGGGAGTATTTACACCATAGGAAATGGCAAATGCTTCAAAGCAGGCTTTTTTGGGGGGTTGGATTTACCAGCATCCCACTGGTTTGGATCAAGTCCACAGACGACGGGCCAGGCCCCGTGCCAGTCTGCCTGCAGCTGCGTGACTGTGAACAGCTTACTCACATGTGCCAGGGCTCAGCTTCCTCCTCTGTAAAATGGGCACAGTTATCCTTACCTCCCAAGACTGGTGAGAGAATGGACAGAACCTGACAACTTAGTGTCACCCCCACGCTATCTTCCCACCTAGAAATGTCGACTGCTTGAAACTCCTTCCAGACCCAGGTCTGGTGAGTCATCAAATCCCATGAATCGCTCCTGGGGAATGTCGTAGGCTGGCGCCTCCACCTGTCCTCTCACCTCCTGGCAAAGCTGCATTTACAGGTGCCCTGCCCATTTCCTGCGCCTCCAGCCCAGCCTTTTCCTTAAAAACAAAAACAATCTTATCTCGGCTTTCCTGCCGAGAGGCTGCTCCAGTTCAACCGCATCTGTGCTCCAGAGCCCCCACCCGATCATCACACCCTCCTCGCACTCCCTCCTCCTACTGAAGAGGAGCCCAGGAAACCCCCCTCAGAACCCGTGCCGTGCCCATGTGTGCCTGGCATGCCCACCCTCGCGCCCCTGGCCTCTCTTGCAGATTCTGTGGCAGTGTGACCCCCTCAGTCGGGCTGCTCTGGGCCCCTGAGACAGGGTTTCAGACATGCCTCTCACCCCACGCCAGGGCCCCTTGCCCGTGCCCCGGTGTTCTCTCTCCTATGTGGGGACTTGGTGTCTCTAGCAGCAGGTCGCCTGCTGCCACGCCAGTCCAGCTGTGACCCAGCAGGGACCTGGGAGGTCATGGTGTGCAGGCAATGTTAGTTACCGTTTGGCTGGGTTATTTGCCAAAGGAAAATAACAGTTAGGATTAAATATTTCTATAAAGACAGCCTGAGATATTCAGTTTTTAGGTGAAAACAATCAAATGGTATAAGAACAAGAACCTTACTTCACAGATATGGAATGCTTTCCCTCTTGAATCATAAAGTTAACGTCTATGGAACAGTTACTAAGTGCCAGGCACTTTATATATGTTCCTTCACTTACTGCTCCCTCAATCCCTGTGAGGTCGGTATTCCTGACCTCAGGTTTCAGATGAAGAAAGAAGCCCAGAGAGCTTAGGTAACTTGTCCAAGGTCACAGAGCTATAATAATAAATGGCAGATCCAAAATTCTTACCAGATCAGCCTTATTCCAAAATCCAATTCTGGGAGAAAAAAAAAAATGCAGTGTGTCTACCTGTCAGGGAGATTCCAAATCCTCCACTTAGACTGCTCACAGACTACCAAGAAATGGCAGCCCCTTGCATGGGATGTTTTTCAGAACCGTACAAAAAGTGTAGAGCTCATAAATAATTTACCTGCTTTTCTCTGCCTTTTAAAAGATTGAATTTTTTTTTTAAAGATTCCATAAACATGCTATTTAATATAGATGCAGTAAAATCATTTTTTCAAAATTCACAGTATTCAGAAGATTCTAATTCTAGGAATAGTGGAGTATCTGGTATCAGACTAGTCCTCCCATCAATAGCAACAATTTAAACTATGGACAAAGTAGCAACAATTAAAAAAAAAAAAAAAGCACAAAAAAACAACTGTTGAAAGGCCCAGAGAATAACCAGGATCAGGTAGAAACTGGAGGGAATCCGAGTCTTGAAACAGGGCACTGCGTGAGTGAGATGCATAGTATTTACACAGACCTTCCCCGAAGTGTGCTGTCGAGGCCACAGAGCACTTGGGGGTTAGAACTCAGAAAATTCCATTATTATTGGCTTGAAGTGTCATAGGGTGGAGTTTAGAGCTGGCAGAGAAGCTGGAAGAGGAGGAGGAAAATCCCAGGAAGGAGGGAGATCACAGGGTGAAACTCCCAAATCTGCATATTAATCTCTTTCTCAACCTCAGTTGACTCCTAACCATGTTTGCATGGTGGAGACTCCTAGGAACCCAGAAGAAAGCAATGTCTGGGTAAAGCTTATCAGACATTTCAGCTGCTCTCCATTGCAAGGGAGTCAGAGTTTGGAATTAGAGCCCTGCTAAATTAGAGGGCCCAATTTCCACTGAAACACCAGGTGGGTTATATATTAGGAACAAAGATTCTGGCTCCTATTTATCCTAATACCAATGGGAAAACCCAAACGGACCTTCCCTAATAAACTGTGAAAACCAAGCCTCCACAAAATCAAGATGATTATTCAGGAATTTAACAAAAATCAATACTCTTCAGAGCAAGATAACATAATCCAGAGCTTAGGCAACAGATCATCTATGATGCCCAGAATTTCCCTCTCATTAAAACCTTTCTTAGTGCCTTGGGAAGAGTTTTAGTCATAGTTCCCCATCCTCACTCTAGACTCTCTCAACACCAAGCCCTATGAATTCTATCACTTAGGCAGGGGCTTCTTGCCAAGATGTGATGGTTGTCTAGCTGCCACACAAGACTATTAACTTTTTATTAGTAGATGTGTGAAGCAACAGGGAAATGTGACCTACAGTCAAGAGAAAAACCAGGCAATAGAAACCTAGAGATGAACCAGGTGGTCAAATTAGCAGATAAGAACTTTTTTTTTTTTTTTTTTGAGACAGAGTCTTGCTCTGTTGCCTGGGCTAGAATGTCGTGGCATCAGCCTAGCTCACAACAACCTCAAACTCCTGGGCTCAAGTGATCCTCCTGCCTCAATCTCCCAAGTACCTGGGACTATGGACACACACCACCACACGTGACTACTTTTTTCTATTTTTAGTAGACATGGGGTCTCGCTCTTGCTCAGGCTGGTCTCGAGCTTCTGACCTCAAGCAATCCTCCTGCCTTGGCTTCTCAAAGTGCTAGGATTATAGGCATGAGCCACTGCACCTGGCCAAGAACTTTAAAACAACTATTATAAAAATATTCAAGGACATCAAGGAAAATAGTCCTAATGAGCCATAATGAGGAACCTTAATTGAGAAATAGAAAATAGAAAAAAGCCCTTTGTGGATGAAAAATACATCTAAAATGAAGAATTCACTGAACAGACTTAATGGCATATTGAAAAAGGCAAAAGGTTGTTTTTTTTTTAAGATTAATAAAATTAACAAAGCCCTACAAGACTGACTGAGGGAAAAAATTGGACAGAACAAGAATTACCAATATCAGAAATGAAAAAGAGGATATTACCACATATCCTGAAGCTATTATATTAAAAGAGTAATAAGAGAATATTATAATTAACTTTATATCAATAAATTCAATAACATACATGAAATGGACATATTTCTTTAAAAACACAGTTTACCAAAACTGGCATAAGATGAAATAGATAATCTGAATAGCCCTATATATAATAAGAAATTTAATTTGTACTTAAAAAAAGAACCCAAACTTGAACACAGGGTGGGGGGAACCTCTAGGTTAAGGTGGCTTTATTCACTGGTGAATTTTATCAGTGTTTAATGAGGAAATACTATGAATCTTACAGAAACTCAGTTAGGAAACAGAGGAAGAAGACACTTCTCAATTATGTTTTAGAGGCCAGTATAACTCCAATACCAAAACCTAACCAAGACACCACAGGAAAAGAAAATTCCATCACATAAAAGAAATAACCAATATCTTTTATGAATATAAACACCAAAATGCTTCACAAAATATTAGCAAATTGAGCCCAGCAACATGTGATGACTGTGTCAGGAATTTAGGGTTGTTACGACATTCAAGGATCAGGCAATAGAATTTATCATGTTAATAGAATAAAGTGGAAAATCACATATGCAGAAAAAGCACTTGATAAAATTCACCACTCACCTATGATATTAACTCAGCAAACTAGGAATAGAAGGGAACGTCTTAATTCTGATAAAGGGTATATACGAAGAAACCAGAGAGCTAACGTCATAGTTGGTGGTGAAGTATTGAACAGTTTGCCCTCTCACTGGAAACAAGGCAAGGATGTCTGTTCTCACCATTTGTACTTGGTGTTGGACTGAAGACCCAGTGTGTGAAAGGAATGCCTGCTGAGATGCCCCGGACACTGGATGCTGGCCGTGGCCACATAAGTCAGTACCGTGCCCTCAACTCCAGTGCAAGGCTTCTCTGCATGGGGTGCCCTTTCTCGTTTTGCTAGTGCTACTTGCCACGTTTAGGAAACATTCGTCACCCTCTGGGCCTCTTCCATTTTGCTGCTCCAACACTGCCAGGCACGGGGGTCAATATGGGGTCTGGCTAATACCTGAAATACCACCAGTTCTCACTGCTCTTCAGTTCCCGAGAATCCAAGGAGTCAAGAGAGATGGCCTAGATACAGGAAGCCTGTCCCCAAGCTCTCCCTCCCCCTCACTCCTCAGCTTCATCCGAGGAATCTTTATCTAATCTCATGGGTGTGAGATACTAGCTCTGACTTATCTGTCTTCTCTTGAAATTTAAAAGTCAAGCACTTGACTATTTATCATCTATGTTCTTCTGCAACAACCATCCCATGAGTTAATGGATGTCTCCCAGGCCCGCTGCCAGAATGAGGCAGCAGCAAGGGCTAACAGGAAACAGTGAGGTCGGGGGAAACGTTTGTTTTCAAAATGCAGTTCTGCCACACTGTGCTGTAACAGGGGACTGCTTACGTAAAGTCTGAGGCAGGCAGACAGATGAAGGGGACAGGCTGCCGAATTCAGAAATAGGTCTGCACGTATGTGGATACCAAATGTGACACAGGTGGCTTCCACATCTGTAGCAGAAGACTGAGTTTTCAACAGACAATTCTGGGACAATTGGGTATAATCGGCCCCTGACGTTATGTGATCTGCAAAGTAATTACAGGTAGATGAAAGACCTGCATGTGAAAGGTAAGACAATGAAACTTTTAGGAAAGAGATTAGCAGAACGTCTTCTTGACCTTGGAGTACGGAAGGGTTGCTTAAACGAGATCCCCCAAAATTGACTAACCATAAACGAAAAGACTAATAAATCCATGTACGCCAAAGACATCATAAAGGGAACAAAAAGACAAGCCATAGGGAGGGATAGGATATTTGCAACACATATAACTGACAAAGGACTTACATCTAGAATACAAAAAGCGCTCCTATAAGCCAGTAAGAACAACAAGCTAACCCATGGGAATAGGCAAAAGTTTTGAATAAGAATTCCACAGCAAAGGAAGGTCACAGGGCCAATAAACATGAAAGGATACTCGATTTCATTAGTAAACAGGAGTTAGCAAATGAAAACCACAATGAGATGCCACCACACACCACTGGACTGGAAAAACTGTAAAGTCTAATGATCCCTAGTGTTACTGGGGATGTAGAGGAAGGGAACCCACCCACTGCCAAGGGGAGCGGGCATTGGTATAAACTCACTGGAAACCAGTTTGGCACTGTGTGATCAAGTGACAACACACGCACTCTGTGATCTTTCAATGTCACTCTGAATTATTTTATTTGCCCAATTGAAATGCGTGGCACATGCACTAGGATTCATATGAAACAATGTTCATAACAGCCAAACATCGGAAATAACACAAAGGTCCACAAACAATAAATGCAGATAAATTAAGTGTGTATTTATACAATGAAATACTATATAGCAAAGAAAGCCAACAAACTATTGTTACATGTAGCAATAGATGAATCCCACAGGCAACTGAGTGAAAAAAGCCAACGCAAACATTACTTCTATGTGCATAAAATTTTTTAAAAAGCCAAACTCCATGCTGTTGTCTAGAATGAATTCAAAGATAGTAAAACTTACTAAAAAAAGCAAAGAAAGAATTATCATAAAGTTAGGATAGTGGTTGAATCTTGTAGCGGAATGGTTTCTAGAGTGAAATAAATGTTCTGTTTCTTTCCCTGGTGTTCATTTTATAATTATTATTTAAATTGTATATATGTTAATGGCCTCTTTTATATTTATGAGTTATCTCACAGAAGAAATTAGTTAAAACCAAAAATGAACTAGCTACTCAGGAGGCTGAGGTGGGAGGATCACTTGAGGCCAGGAGTTTGAGACAAGCCTAGGCAACATAGTGAACCCCATCTCTAAGAAAATAAAAACAAAAAATTAGAAAAAGAAAATGAACTATGGTACAATATTCTGTATGCATTCAAACTCATCTTCCTGAAGGCAATTCTACAACGTGGAAAATTCTCACATAGTTAAAAGAATAACAATCAAGTTATAAAACTGTATGCACATTATGATCCTGGCCCAGAAGGGAATATGTATATATCCGCAGAGATCCATAGAGAAAAAACTGGAAAAACCTCAAAAATGCTACCAGTGATTATTTCATTTTCTTTTGTGTATTCTTAAGTAATTCCCAAATTTTCACAATGAACAGGTGTTAATGTTGTAGTTTTAAATAGGGAACCAGGCCGGGTATGGTGGCTCCATGCCTGTAATCCTAGCACTCTGGGAGGCCAAGGCGGGAGGATCGCTTGAGGTCAGGAGTTTGAGATCAGCCTGAGCAAGAGCAAGACCCTGTCTCTACTAAAAATAGAAAAAATTAGCCGGGTGTGGTAGTGCATGCCTGTAGTTCTAGCTACTCAGGAGGATGAGGCAGGAGGATCACTTGAGCCCAGGAATTTGAGGTTGCTGTGAGCTAGGCTGATGCCATGACACTCTAGCCCAGGCAACAGAGTGAGACTCTGTCTCAAAAAAATAAAATAAAATAAAATAAATAAAAATAAATAAATAGGGAACCAATACATGTTACTTAAATTCTCTGCAGAAATGTCTGAAATAAGACTTACCAAATTATTTCTATCAATCAGGATTCAGTGTGGCAAATGGAAACCACTCAAGGCACTTCCAGCACTAAGGCATTTAATAGAGGGAAATTAAGGCTGCTGAAAAAGGTACCACAAATTGGGTAGCTTAAACAACAGAAATTTCATGTCTCAGTCCTGGAGGCTGGAAGTCCGAGATTAAGGGTTGGTTCCTTCTGAGCGCCATGAAGGGAGGATCTGTTCCATGTCTGTCTCCTTAGCCTGCAGATTGCCATGTTCTCCCTGTTTTCCCATTGTCTTCCCTCCACGTGTGTCTCTGTATCCAAATATCCCCTTTTTATAAGGATTACTGCGGTTTTAGAGTATGGTTCACCGTATTCCTGTATGACCTCATCTTACTTAACTAAATACATCTGCAATGACCCTAGTTCCAAATAAGGTCCCATTCTGAGGTACCAGGGGTGACTCACTCCAAGGTGTGAGTCTGGGAGGGAGGTGGACACAATTTAAACCATGACAGCATCATCCAAGGTTTTTACAAAACGTATGTATAACGGGAGTGAAAAAAGGAAACTGAGGTTCTCTGGAGCTAAACCATGGAGACCTGGATGGGTGCGGTGCTGGGAGGCACCTTCTGGAGTCAGGGACCCTCAGGGGCACGTCTGAGCCCAAAGACTGGCACTAAGCACACAGACAACAATCTTCTGAAAATATTCTTCAAAGCGATCGCTTCGTTGGCAGCAGGATCCAAGAGCCAACACAGAAACCCGTCTCCATCGCTCCACCCGTCAAAGGCTCCCTGTGGCAGGGAAGGCCCCCTGGTCTGTCTCTCCTCTCTTTTCCCATTTTCTAGTTGAGTCCGGCTGTCACCTGGCTGGACTCACCTTGGAAGGGAGGAGGAACCCAGTCCCCAGGGCACGGAGTTCGCACACTTCTTTATCACTCCGGGCAGAGCTGGTTTGGGACTTGGAAAGCGTTCAGAGAGCAGAGAGAGGCCCCTGGGAGAAACCGATCTCCTTATCTCGTCTGGCAAAGCGCGGCCAGAGAGCAGGGCCACATGTCTGTCTTCCTCCCACAGATGCCACAGTGTCTCCGGACAAGAACAGCGCCTCGCGGCTCCAGTGGCTCCGGAAATGGCTCTCGAGAGGGCGGCTTCAGTTTGACTCCGCTCCTCCCTGCCAGGTCTGTCCCCTTGAGTGATAAGCGGTCAACGGCGGCTGGAGGGCTGGGAGCAGAGCCACACGGTTCCCAGCAAGGGTTTCTCGTTTCCCTTCTGGCAGGTGTTGGCGGGGACAGTGCAGATGTCTTTGTCCTTGCTGGTCACTCTGAAGCTTGGATCCCGTCCCTGGTCAGGCCCCGGAGACGCTGGCTGGTTTCCTCCAGCGGAAGAAGCTAAACTGCTCTTTTTGTCTGCAGATGGTCCTGCTGCAAGACACCTTGGTCAGGGTGACTCTGGGAGAGCGAGCGGGAAGCAGCTTGCTCCCCTTTCATTCAGAGGGGCTGCCGGCTGGGCTGGCCATGGCCCCGAGGTCAGTGGGTTTCTGGGCAGCGATGCTTTGGAGATCATTCACCCTGTTCTGGGGATCATTCACCCTGTCCGTGTCATTATTTGTTCCCCTTCCTCCCCTTCCTCTCCTTCCTCCGCTTAGTCATGTGGACAGGAAGGCTCTAGAACCTCTTACTGCACACCCCTGCAAACTTTCCACTTGCATCCTGCCATCACCCTGCTCAAGACTTTCCACAGCGCCCCGTTGCCTAAAGTGGTGCTTCGCAAACTGTGGCATCAGGTCCGCTGTGGCCGGTAAGAGGTCAGCCCCTCGCAGGCTCCGTCTCAGACCCAGCACTCGCGTCACTGTGGTGGAACCCAAGGACCTGAATCTTTGATTCACCCCACAGGAGATTTTTTTCTTAACTTGTATAATGTTTTCAAATTGTGCTAAAACATACATAACATAAAATTTACCATCTAAACCATTTTTAAGTGTGCAGTTCAGTGACATTAAGTACTGTTATGGACTGGATGTTTGACTACATCCCAGAATTCATATGTTGAAGCCCTAACCCCCAATGGGATGGTATTTGGAGGTAGGGCCTTTGGGAGGTGATTAGGTTTAGATGATGTCATGGGGTGGGGCCCTCATGGTGGGATTAGTGCCCTCGGAAGAAGAGGAAGAGAGAGAGCTCACTCCTCGGGCGTGCGGTGAGGAGAGGCCACGTGAGCGTGCAGCGGGAAGGCACCGTCTACAAGTCAGGAAGGGAGACTGTGCTGCCACTCTGCTCTTGGACTTCCAGCCTCCGGAACTACGAGAAAATGAATGTCTGTTGCTTAAGCCTCCCAGTCCATGGTGTTTTGTTATAGCAGCCCAAGATGACTAAGACAAGCACATTCATGTTTTTTTTCTACCATCACCATCCATTTGCAGAACTTTTTAATTTTGCAAAACTGAAACTCCATACCCGTTAAATAACTCCCCATTTTTCCCTCCCCTGAGCCCCTGGCACGCACTGTTCTACTTTGTCTCTACGAATTGACTATTCCAGGTACCTCATGTAAGTGGAACCACACAGTATTTGTCCTTTTGTGACTGGCCTATTTCACTCAGCATAATGTCCTCAAGGTCCATCCATGTTGCAGCCTGTGTCAGAATCTCCTTCCTTTTTAAGGCTGAATAGTATTCAGTTGTATGTGTATTCCATTGTATGTGTACCCTTTGGCTATTATGAATAATGCTGCCATGAACATGGCTGTGCAAATATCTCGTTGAGATCCTGCTTTCAATTCTTTGGGGCATATGCCCAGAAGTGGAATTGCTGGATCGTGTGGTAGTTCTATTTTTAATTTTCTGAGGAAACATCATACTGTTTTGCAAAGAGGCTGCACCATTTCACATTCCCCCAACAGTGCACAGGGGGTCCTATTGCCCCACATCCTCACCAACACTTGTTATTTTCTTTTTTCTTCTTACAGTAGCCATCCTAATGGAGGTGAAGTGCTTTCTCAGGTAGTTTGATTTGTATTTCCCTGATGATTAGTGATGTTGAGCACCTTATTAGCCATGTGTATATCTTCTTTGGAGAAATGTCTATTCAAGTTCTTCGCTCATTTTTGAATTGGGGTGTTTGTTTTTTTGTTGTTCAGTTGCATCCAAAGATAATTTTGACAGAAGGCAAAGTGAGAGGGTGTTGGGTGGAGGGATGGAGCCCTCCATGGGGTGGCCCTGGCCCACCCTCTGCCTCATTTCCTGCTTCTCCCAGCAAGAATGCTTTGCTCTGGCTGGTGGCTTCCATCTTGGCCTTTTGTTTGTGCCATACCAACAGCCCGGACTGCTGTGGCAGACTGACTTTTTCTTTTCTGCGCATAATCACCCTCCTCCGTCTCCAGAAACAGTCCTGGTGGGATTGTGGGTCATGGTGTTCCCCTGCTCCTGATCATATTGATGGCACATGACCTGGGCTTGCCCAGTGCTAGTGCTCCCATCACCGTGGCATCAGGAGCTGGCCAAAGGTGGCCTGGGATCCAGGCCAATCAAGCCTTTATGTGGCTTTTAGAGAAATGTCTCTGCTTGGTTTGCCAAGCTGGGATGATAAAGGCCTGGGCTATGTAGCGTCTTCCTTGACAACATAACCCTTCTGCAGGAAGAAATAAAAGGTCTACATAGAAATGAAAGGTAAATAGAGATAAGGAAAGTGAAGAGAGAGAATGTTATCATTGCTGAGTGACTGGATCCAGCCATACCTGAAAACAGCCCAGCTTGGATATTTCAGGTGCATAAGCCTATAGATTGATTCCTCCCTCTTTTTTTTTTTTTTCCCATGAATTGGTTTCTGTCACTGATAACAGAGAACATTCTGACTAATGCAAATCCCTTTTCCCTGGTCCGGCCCTCCATGTGTCCACCGCCCATGCTTCTACCTTTCATCTCGCCCAGCTTGGATCTTCTCTTTCATGTCTGGCCTGAAGGGCTGCTCCCTCGAGGGAACCCTAGTAGTCAGGGGGTGGGGAGGTGGTTTTCCAGCCCTTTTTTTTTTTTTTTTGAGACAGAGTCTCACTCTGTTGCCTGGACTAGAGTGTCATGGCATCAGCCTAGCTCACAGCAACCTCATACTCCTGGGCTCAAGTGATCCTCCTGCATCAGCCTCCCAAGTAGCTGGGACTACAGGCATGCTCCAGCACGCCCGGCTAATTTTTTCTATTTTTAGTAGAGACAGGGTCTTGCTCTTGCGCAGGCTGATCTCAAACTCCTGACCTCAAGTGATCCTCCTGCCTCAGCCTCCCAGAGTGCTAGGATTGTAGGTGTGAGCCACCATTAGCCACCACACAGGCCTCCAGCTGTTCTTTTATTTTTTTATTGTTTATTTTTTGCAAACTGGGGAGACATAGCCTCCAGTGTGAAAAGAAGGTGCATTCCCTCCAGGTGTTCTGATTCCCAGCTCTCTGCCCGCCCCACCCCTTAGAAACCTCTGTGTTATAGATGTGTTGTCTATACCTTGAGTGACAGTGTGAGTCTTTAAGAGAAAAACTATCCTGCTGTGGCTGGTGTAACCTGACTGGGAAGCCATCCAGCAGCCCCTTTCCTGCCCAGGCCCCACCAAGGCCCCTGGGGCAGCCTGAGAACATCCTCCACCCACACCTCGGGGCAGCCCTGGGCAGGGGCCCAGCCCTGACAGAGGAGCACGGGGTCCGGAGTCCTCAGGGGCTGCCAGAGAGGGGTGTGAAAAGGTGAGTGATGATGGAAAAACTGACCTGGTGGCTCATGTTGGTCTGGGGTGTGTGGCTTTATTCTTTTGCAGCTGTGCTCTCCCTGGAGGGTTTTCCACCCCCGGCCCAGGAAGGGGAAGCCGCCTCCGGGTGTTGGAAAGGGCTGAGCTGTTCCCCCCGGGAGCAACTGGCCTGGTGGTTCGGTCCTTGGTGGGGGCTGGAGCCTTGGATGGAACAGGATGGAGGCTGGTGCTTTGGGAGGGCGTGGAGGGGACTGGCCCAGCCCTGGAATGGGGCCACCTGAGGGAGGAGACAGGACAGGGATGGCGCTGGGATCTTGCGCGAGTGTAGGCTGGTGCATGAGCACCGTGCCCCAGTTTGGGGGCCAGGAGTCTGCCGTGTGCGATGTATCTGGAGGCTGGATCCCGCCCTTGTGGCACAGGCCTGAGGGCCCAGTTGCAGTGGACAAAGAGCCAGGCCCTTCCCAAATTTTACGGAAGGAATTAGCCCCTAGGTCCTGTGTGACTCTGAACATGATCGAGGTTCAACTATGAAGGAGACATACTTTTTAGTGTATATCCTTTTATAGGCTTTTCTTTCTTTTCTTTTCTTTTCTTTTTTGAGACGGTGTCTTGCTCTGTCACCCAGGCTGGAGGGCAGTGGCCTGATCATAGCTTGCCATAACCTCAAACTCCTGGGCTCAAGTGATTCTCTCTTCTCAGCCTCTCCAGTAGCTGGGACTATGTAGGCCTGTCCCAACATGGCCAACTAATTTTAAAAAATTTCTATGGAGATGGAGTCTCTCTCTGTTACCCAGCCTGGTCTCAAACTCCTGGCCTCAAGCGATCCTCCCACTTCAGCCTCCCAAAGTGCTAGGATCATAGGTGTGAGCCTCCTTGTCCGGCCTGCTTTGCTTTTTTTTTTTTTTTATCAACCAACAGTGAGATTTAATTTTTTCGAAAGTTGATACTGAGAATGATCCAAGTTTTGTGACCTCTGCAGCTGCACATGGGCTGTAACCAGCCCCTCTTAACCGTCTCACCCTGCAAAGCACACTGAGCCGCCCCCAAGAGTCTGCGGGTTTCTTCCCAAACTCGTTTATGCCAGTTGCACTTGTTATAATAATGACGTAATCTAATTAAATTTGGCACAAACCAATGAGATACGAGGGCAATAAGAATGAACTGTTGTTTCTATGATGTGTGAGTTGAATGCTCTGGAAACCTTTATCAAGGTGAGTCATTGTCAAGTGCCACGCGGGCAGACAGCTGTGAAGGGCGGGGGGAACCCGCCGCGGGGCCCCTGCGTTGCTGGCTTCACACCAATCGAATCTTGAAGTCCTGGCTCTGCTTTAAAGGCAGCCAAGCTGGGAACCGTAGATACGCGTTATGGATATGATTTATACCCAAAAATTTAAAAAGCTGATGTGGAATCCCACTGAGTGGCTCATTTTCCACTACCAGGCCTTGAACTTACATCAAAGTGTAGTCACTAAGTGTGTTTTCAGTTAAAAGCTTTAAATTATCAGAGTGGTTTTATTTTATGATTCCCACTTGAACCGTGTTTTTCAATTAACCCCCTCACTGTTGGCCGGAGGATTTCAGCTGTAGGTGCGTGTGAGTGTTTAGTGGTGGCCGCGTGGCCAACAGGGCCTCTCTCAGGAGATTGCTGGGAGCTTCCCTGGTTCGCTCGGTCCCGGTGATCTTGTTCAGGGGCAGGGGCTTCCCTTCACCCCCACCCCCTCCAGGTGTCCAGGACTGTTGGGCAGTGGGCTGTCTGCAGGGCACTGGAGAGTCGGCCCTGGGCCTTGCCTGGCCCGGAGTCCCCTGCCCCCGATGAGTCCAGCACCCACCCAGCTGACCTTGGCCTCTCCTCCACGGCTTCGGGGAGCTTACCTCGCCTGGCCCTGCACACACGTACCTGCATCTTTCTGTTTCTTGGTCTTGTTCCTTTGAGACTTTATTGTGGGCTGGGAGAGAAAAGTGGTGCCCATGGCACCGTGTCAGAGGGGAGGAACAGCCACAGGAAATACCCGGATTAGAACCCGGGGTTTGGACGAGTGGAACAACACAGTGTGGTGTACCCATACACTGGAATATTACTCAGCTTTAAAAAGGAGGGAGATTCGGACACAGGCTGCAACACGGATGGACCTTGGGGACACGATGCTGAGTGCAATGAGCCGGGCACAAAAGACAAATGGTGCCTGATTCCACTGATGTGAGGTCCCCAGAGTAGTCAGACTCATAGAGACGGAAAGTGGAAAGGTGGCTGCCGGGGCTGGGGGGATGGGAAGTTGGTGTTTCATGGGCACGGAGTTCCAGTTTGGGAAGATGAAAACGTTCTGGAGATGGACGGTGGTGATGGTTGCACAGCCATGTAAGTGTGCTCTATGCCGTGGAGCTGTACACCTAAAAAATGGTTAAAACGGTCAATTTTGTGTTCTGTATATTTTGCCACAAAGACAAAAACAAAAACCAAAGCAAAAAATAAAAGAGAGAGATCTCCAGCATTGCATGGGCTCTGCCCGCTCAGCACATGGCCCTTGGAAGCTCCCTGGTTGTTCTGGGGGGTGGGATTGTGGCCATCTTAATGTTCTTCCTTGAACCTTAATATATTTTCACAATTCCATACAAAAAGCACTTACTACTTTAATAATTTGGGGGTGGGGGAGAAGGGCATGTTAAGAGTTTTAAAGAAACTAAAAAGTGAGGGAGTGGGCAGTTGATTGCCAGACCTCATCCTTCTTCCCCCTGGGCCTGGTCTCCTCTAAGTGGGCACAGGCCCTGGGCACCAGGGTGAGGGTGCTTCCGGCAGGAGAAAGACCTGACAGGCCCTCCCCGCCGTCCAGCCCTGGCCCGACTGGTTCTGCTGCCAGGAGCTGGGCACCTGGGCTCGGGTCCCCCGGGGCAGGCCCACAAAGGTGGGCTCAGCACCTCCTGTGCATCCCCCCACACCGGAAGAGAGAATTATCTCCTGTTCCGTCAGCAGCTGGAGTTAAGGAGGGAAAACTCCCAAATCCGGACGTGTCAGGCTGATCTAATTGGTGCTTCCCATGTGGGGCCGGCAGCTGCCTCTAGGGACAGCCCCAGTCACCTCTGTTGTCATTGGCAGGGTGTGCATAACTGCACAGGTGTGTGTGCACGGGCATGCGTGTGGATGTGTGGGTGAGTGTGTGGGTGACGTTCATTGGTGGATGTGTTGGGTTCATCTCATGCAAGTGTCCACATGTAGGTACATATGTGACCGCAGCTCCCCGCAGAGTCTCTGCCAGCCAGCAAGACTCAGTTTTTTCTTCTGGGCCCTGGGCTCCTCCCTCTTCGCCTCCCAATCCCCCTTCTTCTGCAGAACATTCCAGTCTCATGGTCTCCTGGGTGTGGAGAGAAAACCCAGTCCTGGGGCCCTAAACCTAAAGCCTGGGAAGGTGCCCATCCCGGTGCCTCGAGGAACCTGTGTCTGCTCCCACTGTGGCCTCAAAACCGGTCCTGGCCAGTTCTGTAAAATATATATCCTACAAATTAGTATATAAAAAATGTTTGGGCTGGGCATGGCAGCTCACGCCTGTAATCCTAGCACTTCGGGAGGCTGCGGTGGGAGGGTTGCTTGACGTCAGGAATTTGAGACCAGCCTGAGCCAGAGTGAGACTCCGTTTCTACTAAAAATAGAAAAATTAGCTGGGCGTGGTGGGACGTGCCTGCAATCCCAGCTACTTAGGAGACTGAGGGAGGAGGACTGCTTGAGCCCAAGAGTTGGAGGTTGCAGTGAGCTCTGGTGATGCTACTGCACTCTAGCCAGGGCGACAAAGCAAGACCCTGCCTCAAAAAACAAACAAACAAAAACCCCAAAGTACATTTATTTTGTATTGTAATAAGAAATTAGTTGTACTAGTTAGGAAGATTGCTGTAACAAATAAACTCCAAAATGCCTAATGGTTCAGATACAACCAAAGTTTCTTTCTACTCATCGAACCAGTCCTGGACAGTGCAGGTGAGCAGAGGCAGGGAGGGAAGGAGGGCAGCTATGATCCAGACATTCAGGGACCCAGCTGCCAGGGCCTCTACCAGCTTCAGCTCAGGGCTTCCAAGGTTGCCCTGGGCTTTGACACCCAGCCAGCCGGGGGAGAAAGGATCTCACACGGCAGAGTTTTACGAGCCAGGCCTGAGAACCATGACGTAACTTCCACTTACGCTTTATTGCCTGGAACTCACTCTCACAGCCAAACCCAACTGCAGGAGAGACGTAGAAATATAGTCTACCTGTGTGCTCAGCACGAAGATGAAGTGGGCTTTGATTTAGGGTGACCAGTGAAATTTCTCCTGCAAACCAGGCCTTTGCCGAGAGTGAAAGGCGCGATTAAGTTATGCCAGGACAGCCGGCACAAACTGAGATGGGGACGTACAGTCACCCTGGTTTTCGTTAGCAATAACAGGCAAAGACAAACAAAGACTATGTTTTCTTATTTTCCTCGTTGTCTATAGAAGAAGAAGGCGTGCCATACAGCCTGTTCTACAGCTCGGGTTTATTTCTCCCCTCCTACTACCATATCCTGGGGATCTCTTCCTACAGAGAGCCTCTTTTGGGTGGTGGTTTTTGTTTTACTTTTGCACAATGAACCTTAATGAACCTTAATTTATTGAGCCAGTCCCTACAGATGGACATAAGTCGTTTCAGTCTTTTGTCTCACAGACAATGGTGCAATGCATTGTACTGTACCAACATCATTTCAGGAACATTTAAACAGTCGTGGGACAGCAGTCACAAAGTGGGCACTTGAGCCTTTACCACCATGTATGTTTGCATCTCCAACTAATGCATTATAGAGGCTGCTTATTTCTGTACTTTATATAAATCTGATCAGATTAAAGGTATTCTTTTTTAATTCTGTGACTCAAAATTTTGCTCAAAATTATGTTTTTGATACTTATCCATTTAATGAACGTTGGATTTCATTGAATGAATGTATAAATTAAAAAAATAGTTTAGTCTACCTTTGAGGGTTCCTTGGATCGTTGCCCATGCTGTGTGTTTTGGATAACACGTATGAACACTCCCTGGCCCTAGCGCGCTGGTGCACGAGTGATTGCTGGGTCGTGGGGTCGGCGTGTGTCCCCTTAACAGTTGCCGCCAGACTGTTCCCCTCAGCGGTTGTGGCGGGTCACACTCCCACAGCAGAGGACCCCACGGCTGCACAGTCTCCTTTCTTTTGCATTCGAGGTTAAGCATCTTTTGATTCTTTGTAATTTGAGTTTCCTCATTTGCTGTTAGATTTTTTTTTATCTTTTCCTTGTTGGATTGGAGGAGTTCTTTCTATATTTCGAATACTAATTTTTTGTTGCTTATAATTATTGCAAATATTGTCAGTTTGTGACTTGTTTTTACCCTCTTTATGATGTCCTTGATAACAGAAGTTCATAAATGTGATGTGTTTAGATTAATCGATCTTCTCCTTAGGGTCGGTGCTTTTGTGTTTTGCGCCTGACAAGCTTCTGTCAGCGGAGGTCCCCACTTCACACGGAGCAGACCGTGGTTTGGACGTTTGGGTAGTGAGCCCAAGGTCGAGGGTTGGCACCCAGTCTTCTCTCCATGGGGAGCTGCCAGTGCAACCTCGGCCTCCCAAGGCCACAGTGAGCCGGGAGATGCTGCCCCTGCCCGTCCCTGCCAGAGCACTCTTGGCTCTGACCTCGTACTGAAGGCCCCCAGGCCCACTCTGCTCACCACTCGGGGCAGGTCTCCCCCGATGCACCCTCATCAGCTCCTTGTTGGGCCTGGAATTTTATTTTTCTGTCCAATGTGCTTCCCCCTAGTTGGACTGGTCTGTATTCCTTGGGCAACCCAGCTGGTGACTTGTCCTGTGGGACATCAGCTCCTCTGCTCCTTGGGGGGAAAGAAGAGCCTCCGTCAGTGGCTGGAGGTCGCTCCTGCGGGTGTTGTCTACGACAGGGTCTCTCTGGAGCTGGGGTCTCAGAGCGGGGCCTGCAGGAAAACTTGGACTCACTAGGGACGGGGTTTAGCTTGGCTCTGGGATTGACGATGACAAGGATGGTGATGATGATGATGATGATGATGACATTTTATTGTTGTTTGGAGTCCACAGGGGCTGAGAGGAAGAGCAAAGGTTTGGAAATGAGCAGGAAAGCTGGGAAGTGGTTTCACGCATTTCTCCCTCTCTCCATTCGCCAGGAAGTGCCGCTCTGGGCTCTCTTCCTGCCTCTTGAGGCCGGGCAGAAGTCTCAAAGGCCTCAGGTAAAGGAAAGAAGAGAGAGGAAGAAAAGAAGGAAAGCAAGAAGGGGGGGAGGGAGAGAGGGTGGCCTGCACCCCCAACATCCCAACACAGGGCCTCCTGCTGGGTCACACGCAGGCACATTTCATGTCAGCTGGGCATGTACCGTTTGTGTACCTTTGTCACCCTTTTTTTTCTTTTCTTTCGAGATGGGATCTTGCTCTGCCACCCAGGCTGGAGTGCAGTGGTGTCATCATAGCTCACTGCAGCTTCTAACTCCTGGGCTCAAGCGATCCTCCCGCCTCAGCCTCCTGAGTAGCTGAGATTACAGGCCTACGCCATCCACCCGGCTAGTTTTTTAAATTTTTATAGAGACAGGGTCTCGCTATGTTGCCCAGCTGGTCTCAAACTAGTGTCCTCAAGCGATCCTCTCACCTCAGCCTCCCAAAGTGTTGGGATTACAGGCGTGAGCCACCGCACCTGGCCTGCCACTCATATATTTAACAGCCATCGGGGACACCGCCCAGTGGTTAGCCATGCACTGACGTAGCCGTCCCTCTCTTGTTGGACACAGGGTTATTTCCAGGGTCAGATTAGATCTTCTAGACAAACCCTACAGTGGGTAGCTTTAACTATTACTTTTTTTCTTCCTTTTTACTATTTTCTTAAGCTACATTCTTAGAAATGGGATTTTTGGGTAAAAGGAGATGGCTATTTTTATGGTATTTCTTAAAGATACTGGCAAATTTCTTTTCAAAGATGCTGTGTGCTAATTTGCAAAATCCCAAATAAATTTCTTGTAATTTTTGGATAAAGTAGGGCAGGAAAAACTCACCAGAGTGTCTCTTCATCCCTTGGAAGGCTCCAGGCTTAGTGTTTCTGGAAGGTTCTAATCAGCAGCTCTATTTTTGTGGGGCCAGGCTGGAGTGGACAGGAAGGTTTCCAGCTGTCTGACTGATAAGGTTACTTGGGGGCTGTTTCCGGCCAGTTTAAGTGCCTGCTGAGTGTCCTTGGGTTTGGGGACCTGGTACAGAGCTGTATCAGACCCGTCTTTGGCCTCTCAGGCAAGGCTGATTTGGCCAGGCCCGGAGGGTGCCCTGAGAAGGTGGGCGTCACAGCCTAGCCTGTGGCCCAGCTAGGCTGGCCAGGCCCTGGGAGTCAGAGGTGTAGGCAGAACAGGGCTCTCAGCTCAGTCAGCACCAAAGTGCAGACGGCAGACTAGCAGTGCAGGGGTCCCCCACCCCTGCCATTCCAGAACCTTCCCAACTGGAGCCTGGGCCTCTCCAGGGGCAGACAGAGACCCATGGCTCAGGGATGATGAGGCAAGTGTCCCCACGCTGGTCAGGCCTCAGACTCACATGCTTCCTCCCCCAGGGGCAGCTGCCCACGTGCAAGTGCTTGGCGGGAACCCAAGCCCACGCTTCTGGCCGCCTCAGAGGGAGGGCCAGGCCTCAGCAGAGGCCTACCCAGCACATGACGGTGGGCAGGTGCACGTCCCCGTGGGGAACAGGGTGGGCGGCTATGTGGGGACAGGAGGCCAAAAGGGCTGTGTGTCTGATCACTCGGAACAAATATCAGACAAAACCAAAACCACTTCCTGGGAGGGTGGTGTGTGGGGTATCAGAGGCTGGTGTGTTGCCCTCCACGCCTGCCACCACTGACGTGGGCTTTGGAGGCTTCTGGGATTAGCAGAGTTCAGGACCTTTCCCAGGACTGGCCCTCTTAGCCAAGCAGGTTCATGGGCTCCTCCATCCCCTCTGGCATCAGCAACAATGACAACAACACGATGACAACAAAAATAACGAAATAACAATAGCTTACATAGTTCATTTCACATCCCAAGTATGTGGCAGACGCTATCCTCAATACCCCCATTTTACAGATGAGGGACTGAAGCACAGAGATGGTAAGGGCCTTGCCCCAGATCACACAGCCAGTGAAGAGTGGAATTGGAACTAAAAGCTAGGTAGTCCAGCTCCAGAGCCCATGAGTTTATCACCGCACTGTGCAGCCTTTCCGTGTTGTAAGGCGACAAATGAGCACACATGTACCCACCCAAAGAAACTCACAGGTGTCAAAAACTGAAGCTGGGGGCAGAGTGGGGCTCCAAAGCCAGTAGACCTGGGACTGCATCCTAGCACTACTGCTTACTAGCCAGGGGACTGGTCAGTTAATCTATTGCTGTTAGCCTCGGTTAGTCCGTCTGTAAAATGGGAGTATACAGCTAGGGGGCGCTGTGGGAGCTAAGCGAGATCAATCCCATTCACAAACATGTGCGTGCCCATGCCTAGTCTTCCTTCCCAGATGCCCTCAGAAAGTCCCATAACTGTCCTGGGTGCAAGGGCAGCAGGCGTGAAACAGTGACTGGAAGACACAAACGGACACAGCAACATAGGACTCCGCTGCACAAGGCCGGTGCTCTGTGTACGGCCTCTCAGAAGATGCGGAACTTTGGGGAAAAAGTCATGCTTTCCTGCCTGCCACAGGGACTTGTGATCGAGCTACTTGATGTCCTGCTCTCCGTTCCGTTATTTCATCAGATGGCCCTAGGGACCAGCCAGTCTGCAAGCTCAGGGCACATGTCCAGATTCACCTCTGAATTCCAAAAAGGGCTGGCCAGGAGCTTCATCGTCTTCATGACTTCCCTGTCCTGCAGGAAAGTCAGTCTGCCTGGCCAAAGCAATAGTGAGATATTTATTAACATCATAAAAATGTAATGCTGATTTAGATTTCAGCTTTATTTTTTGATTCCATTCCAATAGACTGGGAGAATTGCAAGCTCCTTGCCCTGTGACTACCAGTGATGGTGGTGTTTTTCCTGTTTCAGAGAAGAGATGCCTTCAAGGCCACTTGTTTCACTGGGCTGCAATCTTCAGAAAAATGAATTTCCTTCTCCTCCTTGTCCTTCTTCCTTCTTCCTCCTACGTTCCGTGGGGCTGTGCGCTCTTCTCTCAACACATCCTCCCTTGGTTCCTTGAGGGTGGCGCCACGCACGTCTGACTTTCCGAGTAAGCTGCATAATTTCACAGTTCTCCTCTCTCCCACTGGTTGATGACCTCGCTTCACACCACATAGTGACAAGACAGCTGCTCCGTCACCAGCATCACATCACCTCTCCAGGCAGGAAGAAGAGGAAGGAGGAAGAGGCAAAGGACAAAGGTGGTCTTTCTTCCAATAAAGTTTTGACTTTATATTTAGAAAAGATTCTTATCCTCAGAGCCTTTCATCTATGTTTTATTGGTCACATGGCCACCTTTAACTGAGACGGTGAGTATTTTAGAGAGGCATGTTTTTACCCCCTCCCAAATCAGGGCTCTGTCAGTGAGGAAGAAAGGGGACAGATCCCGCATAGGTAGCTAGCAGTAACTGCCACACGGTCCGCCCCTTTGCGGTCCGACACTCATGCAGTGCTTCCTCTCACACACAGAAAACATCTGTGTCCCCCAAAGCAGACAGCCAAAGTCTCATCCCACTACCTCCAGGGCAGGCTTCTCCGTAAGGCCCATGTGGGGCGCCCTGTGGCCCTGTGGCCTTGGAATTAAAAGGCGTTATTTGCTTCAACTTGCTCAGGATCAGTGGTTGATTAAAAACAGGAAAACTGCAGTACGGCTTCCATCAGAGCAAAGGAGCGAGAGGCACTCAGCAGCCACCGGAGCAGGCAGCTGAAGTCCTGCTAAGGACACACCCTGTTCCTTGGGTGCCCTGTGGCACCCTGCTCTGCTCTTGGGAGGATTTGCTGCAGCCGTTGCCCTCGGCGGACTCAGCGTTGCCCTCTGGAGGGGTCCCCCGTGTTTATTCTTCTCCACTAGGTGGGTCTTAGGGGGCCACGCCATCCCTGGGGGCCATCCTGCCTCCTGCTGGTGTGAGCGTGGGGTCCTGGAGGTTGCCTCAAGTATTGGCTGTTACTCGCCAACCCTGGATTATTTGGGGTAATTTTACATTTGGGTAAATTTACATTTACTCAAAAACCTGGTTGGTTTTCAGACTTTTTCTGGCATCAGTTCCATGAGAGAGTAACCATAGCTACAGACCTCCTCCAGACTAAGCCTTGCATGTGACAATTCTTTTTTTAATCTAGTGGGCTCATGCTTTGCCTTTGGCCTGGTTCTGAGCATAACTCAAAACAATGGCCTTGGCGAGAGACAACCCCTTTATCTGCTCTTTTCTGGGGGCCTCTCTGTTAGAATTCTAAAGAGACAGTTCTAGAGAAATGTCTAGGCCCCAGATATGTCTCCTGTTTTGCTCTCATTTGCGGGCAAGAGTTTGCTTCAGTGTGGTGTAAAGACACGGTGCGTGTGGTGAGGTGGGGGCGACACTAACCCTGAAAGGCTCCAAATGACAGACTTTCAGTCCATTCAGATTGCAGGCCACCAGCAGAGGATGCTCTCTTAGCATCGTCATGATCCCTTCTACCACGGCTGGACGTCTGGCTGTGTCTGGTCTCAATCCATCCCTTTCATGTAGGACATCATCAAAATCAGCCAGGAAGAGCCCCATTCTCGATTTTTCCTGATTTTTCCATAACTCTGCAGCTCTGGTGGGCATGTGGTCTGTGTCTCACCATGTGGCAGGTGAGTGGCCAAATGCTTTGCTGCTGCAGAGCAGGGGTAACTGACATTCTATCCTGCAATGCTGGGGTCCTCAGCACCTGCCCCTGCCTGCCCTGCTCAGCCACTCCTGTGGCCCTCCACTGCCAGCCACCAGATTTTGGCTCAGTGGGCAGTGCCTTTGGCCACAAGCAACAGAAAACACGTTCAGTGGGGAGGGATTTATTGATCTCACACAACGGCAAGTCTAGGGCTGGTCCAGCATCCAGGGGGCCCTGGGGGACTCAGGCTCTTCCTTTCTTTCTGTTTATTCTTCTAAATCAGGCTTGGTTCTTAGTTGGTGCAATAGATGTTGAGTCAAGATGATGAAACAAAGCAGGAGTTTATTTAAAGGAATTTTGGGGAAGGCTGGAGTAGCATACTCAAAAATAAGTCCCAAGGACCAACTGCCTAAAATACAACCCCACAGTATCTGCAAAAGAGGAAACTACTGTCACCCTACTGAGCACCAAATGCTACCGTGTGTTGTCCATTGCCTGGAGCTTGACTTTACTGCAACTGACCATGCTGTGGGCACCAGCCTCTGTTTGGTGCTTGGAGGTCAACTTGTGACTGCTGCTGCCCTCTGGAGCCTCCTTTCCAGATGATGGCTCATGAGGTTGAATCTGATTGGTGGAGCCAGGTCACATGTTTGTGCCCTGGCTGCAAAGGAGGCTGGGAGGAGGGTTTGACATCTCATGAGGTTAAATCTGATTGGTGGAGTCAGGTCACATGCCTGTGCCCTGGCTGCAAAGCAGGCTGGGAATGGAGCTTTCTCTGTTCTACCTCAGGGACACGGACTGTCAAGATAGGAAATGCCCCCAAACAGAGTCAGAGTGTTCTAAAGCTATATGGCAGCCAGAAAACATGCCAGGGGTTACCCTACATGCTGTTTCCACTTCCTCACCCCTCCTTCACTCTGCACCCCACCCCCATTTACCTTTTTTCCTCCCTCTCCTCTGGCCACTCCTCTGTCTTCTTACCTTCCTCCTCCTCCTCCTCCTCCTCCTCCCTGTTCTGCTCCGCCTACCTGGTTTCCTCTATGAATCGATAGCCTCATTTCTAGCTCCAGGTCCGATCTCTTCTCTGAGTTCCCAACACTCTTAGATCACTTGACGTTTGTATTTGGTCGTTCCACAAGCAGCTCAAACTTCATATGTCCCACGCAGAACTCCTCATTTCCCTTCTTAATCTGCTACCTACCCTCCTCACTCAGTGTACCCCATTTCTGCAGCCGCTACTACTGTTTTCAAGCCAGCAGTGTATGAGTTGTTGAGTTATTCTCACCCCAATCCAGCAGCAGGTCACATTGGGTTCTATCTTCTAAATATATCTCCATTCTCCCCATGTCTCCCTGTTTCTACCACTGTTACTCTCTTCCAAGTAACCATCAGTTTTCACTCGGATTGCTCCAAAGGTCTCCTAACAGGTCTCTCTGCTTCCACTTTTGATCCTTCTAATCCATTCTCCAAAAAGCAATGGAAGAGCAATATTCCTCTAGTGTGACTTGGAGCACATGGCTCTCTGCTGCAAATTGTCCAACAGCCTCTGATTTAATGAAGAATAAAATCCGGCTAGGCACAGTGGCTCATGTCTGTCGTCCTAGCACTCTGGGAGGCCGAGGCGGGAGGATCGCTTGAGCTCAGGAGTTCCAGACCAGCCTGAGCAAGAGAGAGACCTTGTTTCTATAAAAAATAGAAAAATTAGCTGGGTGTGGTGGCTCACACGTGTAGTCCCAGCTACTCGGGAAGCTGAGGCAGGAGGATCACTTGAGCTCAGGAGTTGGAGGTTGCAGTGAGCTACGATGACACCCGGTACTCTAGCAGAGGCAACAAGAGTGAGACTCTGTATTAAAAAAAAAAAAAAGAAAGAAAGAAAAGAATAAAATCCACACCCTCTGCTGTGGCTTACATGGTCCATGTCACCTGCTCCTGGCTCACTCTTTGTGATCCAGCTGCCTCAGTCTTTCAGGGGGTGGAGCCTGGCAACTCCTCTCCTGCCCCAGGCCATTTGCACATACTACTCCCTGTGTGCAATGTCTTTCCTTGTGCTCTTCCCGTGACTGGCTCGCTCTCTATGTCTTCCCACTCTGAGTTCAAACATTGTGTTATCAAAGAGGCTTCCGATCACCCCCAGTAATTATCACCTCAGTCCTTTGTTCATTTTCCTCTTAAAACTTGAACACTTACTTAATTCATAATCACCTTATTTATTTGCCTGTTTCCCATGAGGGCACAGACCACCCCGTCTTCCTCACCGACCAGCAGTAGGAAGAGTAGACAGTCCATAAACACGTTTGAATGAGTTGACTCTCTGTCCTTCAAACTTAGCTCGGCACCTGGTGCTCCAAAAATCTTTGTTGGCACCTCTGGCAGGAACACTCGAGCAAATGTTACCTGTAGGATATGTTTCTGTGGGGGAGAAGTGGTTGTGCAGACCCCATGGCTCACTCAGCATTCAAGCTGCATTTACAAGGAATTGATCGGGTCTTAAACCTGTTCATAACCAGCAGTGAAATGCAGCCAACCAGCTCACCCCCAGGTGTGCTTGGGCCCTGTCTACAGCCCGCCGTGAATCGATGCTCTGTGGTCATTGGCATGCTTGTAAAAGGCAGCTCCTGGGAGGCCTCAGACCTCCTGGCCATCTGGCACATTGATACGTGTCGTGAAAATTCTCCAAAGACTCAGGCGAAGTGTGTGGGGCGTAGATCTCCCGGGCGAGTCAAGGTGGTTTGATTTACCACGCGTCGCCCTTTCTCTTTGCGTACAAGCTGGAGCTCGTGTGCAAGATGGTTTTGCTCAGGCTTGTCAAGTTTTAAGAATGATCCTGTGCACCTCACATCTCTGGTTCATAGCATCAGAGTCGGTGAGAGTGGAAAGGGAAGCCTTCACACGTTGTAACTATGAATAGCATTTCGTAGGCACCAGCTGTATACCAGTCCCCCGCTAGGTCTTTATATCATCTTCAATCCTTACACAGCTCTGCAAGTTGTGTGAATGGGTCCGTGTTTTATAGATGAGGCTCCCTGCAGCTCAGGAGTGAAAGGGCCGGGCCTGCAGCCAAGCCCCTCGCCCTGCCAGCACCCTTTCCCACTCCTCTATAGAGAAGCTGGCGCTGGGAGGGCGGCCTTTGCCAGCCTCTCCTGCAGGTGAGCTCACACCTTGGGGGTTCCTGGGTTTGTTCCTATTGCAGGGGTGGAGACTTGGCAGGCTAGGGATTTGGGGCCACAGGGCAGGCAGGTGGGGGACTGGCGTGGGCCCCACCTTGGCTGAGTGGTCTGGCCAGAGCAGGTGAGGGGGGACTTGGCCTCCCACAAGCCTCCCTCAGGGGTCTGGGCCAGACCCAGCACTTGGAGTGATAGCCTCAGCCCACCTGGGGAAGCGCAGACTCTTCGGGGAGGGACCTGGGAGGGCTGTTCGGCACCTGCCAGCATGTACTGTTCACTGTGTCTGCAAGGGGCCTTCCCTCCATGGCTATCAGAACACTTATCACACCACCGTGCCAGCTGTTGTTCCTGTTTATTATCATGATTATACTGCTAATTATTTTCATGTCAAGGTGGGAGACTGTGGCTCATTCATTTTTGTAACCACAATGCCTGGAAGGCAGGGGTAGGGAGCAGATGGATGGGTGGGTGGGTGGATGGCTGGGCAGGTGGATAGGTAGATGGATGAAAAGGTTGAGGGCAGAGGGGATTTGCCTCCAGTTGCCCAGTCAGCTATCACAGAGGCCGACAGCAGCCCAGTCCTTCCCACTCTCAATTCCCTGTCTTCCTCCTTATCCCTGACCATCCTGTTGGTCTCTCATCCCACACCAGGAGGACATGACGTGGCTGGCCATGGGGCCCCAGGGTCAGGCAGAGCATCCATCCTGGCCACCAGCAACGGAGGGGCGGGGGTTGGCCAGGAAGTGGCACTGACCACCAGCAGCAGGAAGTGGTGAGAAAGAAGCAGGGGTGCTGGCTGGGCCCTGCTGCTCTAGCTCCCCTGGAGGAGCCCTAGTATCCTGGTTCCTTATGGCTTTGGGGCAATGCTGCCAATAGAACTTTCTGTGATGGTGGAACTCTCTGGGTCTGTGCTTTCCAATATGGTAGCCATTAGCCCCAGGTGGCTATTGAACACTTGAAGTGTAGCTCACATGCCAGAGGTACTGACTTCTAAAATTTATCTAATTTCAATTAGTTCAAAGTTATATTTCAATAGCTACAGATGAGTAGTGGCTATCATTTTGGGCAACACAGCTCTGGTGGGCCGGGCTAGCTCTTGTTTGTAAATAGCCTCATCCAACGGAGGGTCCCAGGACAGGGATCCCCTGACTCCTAAACCTGAGGACCGAAGGTAGAGCTGGGAGGGTCGTCCTACAGCAGAGACGTTGCAGGGACAGGCCTGTGGGGGCCCAGGTGCCCTGCACTGTCTCGCTGCCGGTCACCATCCCACATCCCTTCCCTGGCGCCTGGAACTCCTGGCTTTGGGCACCCCACCTCTTGGAATAAGGACCACAGGTCCCAGCCTCCCTCGACGCTGGGTGTGGCCACATGACTTCTTTCCGGCTGGAAGGATGACAGCAGAAGTGCTATGATGCCATGACCAGGAAATATCCAGAAGACCGATCTGGGCACAGCCTCCGCCCTTCTTCCCCTTTCTGCATCCTGCTGTTTGGGGCACAGACGTGGAGGGCAGAGTGCACCTCCCACCAGCAGGGCCAGGACACAGCAGGGGTGATGGGGGGAAGCCGCCTCGGTCTCACGTTTAAGCACAACCAGCTCACCCGCCATGGAGAGAAACCCTGGCGAGTCCAGGCTTACCAGGCCCGGCTGTTGTCTGTCCTCCCCTGGGCTCCGCAGGGTCCAGGCCTTCTTCTCCAGCACATGGGCCTGGCCGGGCTTCTCCCTGACAGCGGCCACCCCCGCTGCTTCCCTTCAAGACCAAACGCTCTCTCCGGGTGGGACCCTGGCTTGGCATACACTCTCTCCAACCCTGTTGTTTATGGCCTAAACTTTGTCCTCTGAGCCTTTTGGAACCAAAAGCAAAACATAAAACCAAAACCTTTTATCTCTTGGAAAGCCTGGCTCTTACAATTTTAAGCCTCGGCTCTTAATGTAGTTTCTCTTCCCAGAGTCTCAGTAGCCTCTGGCGAAGGTTGGAAGTGCACAAGTGTGTGCTGTGTTCTCTGCTGTGCCGTCACGCCCTGAGGACAGCGGGTCTAAAATCACCCCCCACCTGAGTGGCCTAAGTGATGGAGGAACATAAAGTACAAAAAATCCTCCGAGCCCCAGAGCACTTTGTTAATATGCCAAAGTGTAATCTCGCCACAAACAGAAAGAGCTCCCTGTAAGTTGACGGCAAACCTTTAATTCTGAAATAGTGTCATTCTGTTCGTGGGGCAGATGCCTCTTGGCCTGAAAGGGATTTGGGTCCCAGGGGGAACAGCCATGGAAATCAGAGTGGAGGGGTGGGCTGAGCCAGTCTGAAAGGTTGTAGCCCCTTTGAGGTCTTTTAGGGCCCACCCCTCAGGCCCCCCAACACACACACACACACACACACACACACACAGCTGCCACTCCTGGCTGGTTTGATGTTTTCACTCCATGTGTCTCAATGCCGTCAAAGAATAACCTTTCCATCTGTACCTTGTTAGGCCCGGAGACCACAGAGGTTTTAAGGGAAAAGGGAACGCACGTGTTTCCTTATTGACCAGCCTCAGGCTCAAGGTATTCCAGCCATAAAGGTCCTGTGTGCCCCAGCAGAAGCTGGGGGTCCTGCAGCCAGCCCTGGGAGCCCCCTGGGGGTCTGGAGATTGCAGGGGGTGATATATTTTTTTCCTGGAACGGTGGGTGGGCAGGGGGCTGAAGCTGCCAGATTGTGACACATGTCTGTGAAGTCCCCAAAGCCTGTACAGGTCCCTAGGCTCTTCCCCAATTCAGGGTGGCCCCTCCCTCCTGCCCTTCTGTTCCCTTGCTCAAGCCTTTAGGTGGGCACATTTTAGTGACCAGATGCTCTGGAGCAGCGATGGTGGCCTCTTCGGGCTGGAGCTGGTCAGCACCCACGAGCTTCTCTGTGTGGCTCCGGCCACCCACTCCGCAGGCCACGCACCCCCAGTCTCCACGGCGCCACTCAGAGTGGACAAGGCTTGTCCCTTGCACCAGGACTGCAGCCAGGCAGTGGCTCCGGAGCCCATGTTTGCCACCCCTCTTACTGACCACTTGGTGCCAGTGGTCTGATTATTCTCCATGCGGAGGATGGAAGTGGCCCTTCCTGTGGGTGCCGAGGGGATTTGGTAGGTGTGTTGGGTTTGGGGGGCAGATCCGGGCTATGCTGCAGCAAGCACCCAAGCCTTCGCCTCGCCCAGGAGGAGAGGCCCACTGCACGCTACGTTTGTACAGATGTGCACAGGCCACATCTGTCCCTGATGCAGGGAAGCCACAGATGGAGGCCCTAAGGCCAGAGGGGTGAGTGACTCACCCCGGGTCAGAACCAGGACGCCAGCGCCCCGTGGGCACTGAAGTCTGGCGTCAGTGCCTGCAGCACAGCAGGCACCCGAGGCCTCCCGTCCAACCCGTTCCTCCAGGGCCACGCGCCACGTTTCAATGGCCTTTATAGCATCACTCCTGCAACCATTTTTAAAAATTAAATATTTTTGAATTGCACATTAGTTGCACATTAACACAAAATTCCAAATGAACCAAAAAGGCATATGGTAAAAATCTCCTTCCCCACTCCAGTGGAATCTTTTTCTTGGGTATGTTTTTCTAGAAATATTTTTGCTTAGTCAAGTGAATACATTTATAAATTCTTTTTACCACTTTTAACCCACGTGGCAGTTTACCATATATAACGATTTGTGCTTTTCTTTTTTTACTTCACTTTTTAGATAGATCATTCCTTATGCATATAGAGCTGCCCCTTTTGCGTTTGTGTCGACAGTGACAAAGTACTTCATTGCAGGAGTCAGTATTGCTATTTGCATAACTCTAGGGGTACCTTTTGCACCGTATTCAATGAGGCCCTGGATAGATATACTATAATGTATTTAACCAGCTCTCTGCTTTATTTATTTATTTACACATAAAATTTACCATTTTAACCATTTTAAGTGTACAGTGATAGTAAGTACATTCACATTTTTGTGCAACTGTCAGCACCATCCATCCACAGAACTGTTTTCATCTTGTAAAACTAAAACTCTGTGCCCACTAACACTAACTCCCCACTCCCCTCTCCCCTCCTAAGACCCTGGCAGCCCCATTCTACTTTCTGTCTCCGTGATTTTGACCACTCCAGATACCTTGTATAAGTGGAATCACACGGTCCTTTAGTGGCTGGCTTATTTCGCTTAGCATCATGTCCTCAAGGTTCATCCATGCTGTGGTGGGTCTCAGAATTTTGTTCCTTTTCGAGGCTGAATAATATTCCATTGTACGAATGTATATACCACATTTTATCTATTCATTCATCCATGTACACTTGGGTTGCTTCTACGTTTTAGCTACTGTGAATAATGTTGCTATGAATGTGGGTGTATACATTTCTCTTTGAGATCCTGCTTTTGATTCTTCTGGGTATATATCCAGAAGCAGAATCATTGAATCATATCGTAATTCTATTTTTAACTTTCTGAGGAACTGCTATGCTGTTTTCCACAGTGGCTGTACCATTTTGCATTCCCAACAGCAGTGCGTGAGGATTCCAATTTCTCCACATCCTTTCCAACATTCGTTACTTTCTGTGTGTTTTTTTATGGTAGCCGTCATAATGGATGTGAAGCGGTGTCTCACTGGTTTTGATTTGCATTTCCCTAATGATCAGTGATGTTGAGCATTGTCTCGTGTGCTTATTGGCCATTTGTATATCTTCTTTGGAGAAACATCTATTCAAGTACTTTGCCCGTTTTTGGAATGGGTTTTTTTGTTGTTCTTGTTGAGTTTTAGGAGTCCTCTATATTCTAGATATTAATCCCTCGTCAGATATATGATTTACAAATATTTCTTCCCATTCTGTGAGTTGTCTCTTTGCTCCAACCAGTTCCCTATTAAGGGACATTTAGCTTGTATATGCGTCAGCTCTGGCTGCATAATAAACACCACAAACTGGGTGCTTAAACAACAGACATTTATCTTCTCACAGTTCTGGAGGCCGGAAGTCCAAGATCAAGGTGCCATCAGGATTGGTTCCTGGTGAGAACTCCTGGTTTACAGACAGCCGCCTTCTTGCTGTGTCCTCAAAGGTGGAGAGAGAGCTAGAAATAGAGCACGTGTGCTCTGGTCTCTCCCTCCTACAAGGACACCTGTCCTATAAGGTCAGACCCTCCCCCTTATGACCTCATTTAGCCTTTATTACCTCATTTAACCTTTATTACCTCCTAATGGCCCATCTGCAAATACAGTCACATTGGGGGGTTAGGGCTTGTGGGGGTGAAGAGAAACTTCCCCTTTTCCCCAAAAGTTCATTGGAAGACCAACTCACAATTAAGGCAGATTAATAAGAGGAAGAGGTTTATTTACCACACACATAGGGAGAATCCCAGAGTGATTACCCGATATCCCAGTGAGGTCCAGAAATTTTTATACCCCCCTTTTAGTGGGGAGGGGGAGATGAGGACTCTAGGTAATTCTGTTTAGGGGCAATAAATGGTTGCTAGGGAGGATGAATGGATGGGGGAAACAGATTGACTTGTAAATGAGTCTCTTCGCAAATTAAATTAACCTGAGAGATAGGTATCATATTTAAAATGATTTTCAGCCAGGTCTGATTGCATTCTTGATTTTCTTTCCTGCAATATAGTGAGATCACTGGGAAGGGAAGGGAAGTCAATTGTTCTTTTCATGGGTCCCTCTGGTTATGCAGATAGAGGGAAAGCCCCCTTCTGAGGGCCTGTTGATGTCTTAGGGCCTTTAATTCAAAATATTCTTTATACCAAGGAGTCATATTTTGGGGTGAAATTTCCTGAGCTCCCTCGGGCTTCAACATATGGATTTGGGAGGACATAATGCAGTGCCTGGCAACTTGTTTCCACGTTTGGCTGTTGTCAAATAAGAACAAAACAGAGGGTCAGGTGCCCTGCGTGCTCAGCTCCTTTGAACCGGAAGAATGAGCAGCCGCGGGGCCAGCGCAGCCCCTGGTCGCCTGGTGCTTTGCTGTGACCTCTGCTTGACGTGCTCACTGCCTCGGAGCTGGCGGGCTCCGGTCCAGCTCAGCTGGGGCATGAAACCGTGTAACTTTGTCTGTCTAATTAACAGCCACAGATGCAGTGCGTCTTGGATGTGTTTCTTATTACTTCTGATGAACGGTTGGCCGCTCCAGGAATTGCCTCCAAGATTGCTGGGCCTCAAGTCTCACTTGTTCCAGCTGACGGGGAAACGTTTTAATGATCATGTTAAATGAAACTGTAATCTTGACCTTATTAGCTGCCTCTTTTCTTAATTAGCTGCTTATACAAGCATTCTTTCCCCCCTGTAGATACAAATCAACAATTTCCAAACCCCCTTTGAACCAACCCACTATTTTGTCACCTTGCCAGTTGCCTAGCTGGAGGGTTAACAAACTTTGCATAAACTCAGGAGCAATTTGCGTTAAGAGATGTTGCTTCCCCACAACTACCAACAGTCCTGCAGTATCAGCAGTAATGCCTCGGCTCACACATGTGCGAGTTTACTGCAGGATGCATTCCTAGAAGTGTGTGTAATGGAGGAGGCCTGGCGGCTAGCCTCCTTTCTGTGTTCCTTCAAAGGCTAGGAGGTGAACAACTGCATTTCCTGCTTCCCTTGCTGCTAGAATTCCAGTTGTGAACTGGGTCTGCCCAGTGGTGGGCTGGTAAATGTTTAACAACCAGCTCTCAAATAAAAAAAATCAAAGAAACAAAACCCAAAAGAAAGCACCAAGTGCACTGGCTTGTAGGGCTTGCTGATTCCTGTGGTGTAAACACGTCCACCATGGTCGGTTTCAATCACGCTATTCGCATGGCGTCCCTGGACGTGGAGTTGGAATCGCTCCACGGGGTGAGCCAGCTCTAGCACATCCCTGGTCCGCCAATTAGTTGCACGCCACTACGGTTTGGAAGCCAAGACTCTCCTCCTGCTGCTTTTGGCTGTTTCTACTGGGGAGCAAAGTTGTGGTGGTTGTTTTTTTCTGCGGGGGGCAGCATTCAGGGTCCATTCAGTCCATTTGCGGGGGCGAGGCAGACACGGAGGCAGCATCGGTAGCCTCCTGACCCCCGCACCTGGCTGACAGGGGCCAAGGTAGCAGCGCCCAGCCGGCTGGTGCCCAGGCCTTGTTCCGGGCGTCACTCCAATAGGCCCAGCCCATGCCTCTTAATAAAATGGTAAGCCCCTAATTTCCTGTCTAAACCCCTTTTTGCTTAAAATTGTTAGAGTGGTTTCTGTTTCCTGTAACTAAACCCTGGCTGATGTAAAGTGGAACCTGAAACCACTTTTTTTTTTTTTTAAGCAGATGTACATTTTCCTTAGGCCTCTCCCCTAATCCCTCCGTGCAGAAGGATTTGAACGAGTTGTGAGGACTTGGAGGACAATAATGAGAAAATTGGCACTTCTTAAGCTCAGTAAATCCGGTAACTCTGGAGATAGAGCATCTGTTTGAACCGAGAAGGATAAAACCCACTTCTAGAGTTTGCGAGACTCTGTCTTCCCAGAGCTGCTTCCCCCAGGCCCTGGCAGGCTGTCTGCGTTCGCAGGCACAGGCTGAGCGGTAGGACGCCAGCACTGGTTGGAGAGAAACTGGATTTTCTTAGTCCCACATGACCAGATGCAAGTCATGAGAATCTGCCATTTAGTTTGTTACTTCGAATGCACTTGGAGGCTGAGTTGACTCTGGGGTGTCTTACCCTCAGGCGGGGCTCATCTTTGGGGAGCAGACTGCTCCCGAGGCGAGGAGGGGTGTGCAGAGGTGATCCCAGCAGCCGAGGGAGGAGGCCTGGCATTGAACCTGTAGAGGCATTCTGCAGCTAGACAAGGAGTACGACCTTTGCTAAGGGCAAACACCTCCCGTTAGCAGCTCTCAGCAGTGTGAATGCATTTCTGGGTTCTTTCCAAGCTGAGAGCAGGTACTGTGGGGAGGGCAGTTTCCTGGGAGTGAGGCACAGCCTCCATGAGTCTGAAGGCTGGAACTGTGTGCGGGGTGGGGTGGGGAGGGGTGTGGGGCACCAGGCGGGGCCGTCAATGAGAAGGGTTGGTCGGCATGGGCCCCGATGGGTGAGCTGTGCCTGAGACAGAAACGGCTGAGAACTGGGGTGTGGCAGAACTGGCTGCCAGGCTCCATCCCTCCTGCTGGCTCTTGGACAAGCCTCCTACCTCTCTGGGCCTCTTTCCTCACATGTGAAATGGAGATTATAATAGCTAACCTCGGGCCGGGCGCTAGCACTCTGGGAGGCCGAGGCGGGCAGATTGTTTGAGCTCAGGAGTTCGAGACCAGCCTGAGCAAGAGCGAGACCCCCGTCTCTACTAAAAATAGAAAGAAATTAATCAGCCAACTAAACATATATAGAAAAAAATTAGCCGGGCATGGTGGCGAATGCCTATAGTCCCAGCTACTCGGGAGGCTGAGGCAGGAGGATCGCTTGAGCCCAGGAGTGTGAGGTTGCTGTGAGCTAGGCTGACGCCACGGCACTCACTCTAGCTTGGGCAAAAGAGTGAGACTCTGTCTCAAAAAAAAAAAAAAAAAATAGCTAACCTCATCAGCTTCTCCCGAGGTGAAATAAAATGAAAACTCCTAAGCACCAGGGAAATAGAAAGCAAGGGTGGGTGGTGGGAGCCGGCAACAGGGATGCACTGTATTGGAAGTGACAAGAATAAGTGACAAATAACCATTTTTTTTTAATCACCAGGCATGATAAAATACTCCTCCCAGGGAAAATATTTTATCGGTCTAAATTCTAAACAATTGCATGGGTTACTGTGTGTGTATACATATATGCTACAAAATGAGATTTTATTTCTTATCATTTAATAAACTTGGTATTCTACGTGAAATTTAATTTGGAGAGCTCCCAGGTATACAGCTGGTCCAGAATGTGCTTTTCAAAAGTAAATTGTGAGGATTCTGAAGTTACTTTGGGCATAACTCCTGTCTCCAAGCCCAGGGTACTATGAATTCCTACACGTAAACAGCAGATTTGACCAAACTATAGCACAGTGATTGGAAACAGGAAGATAAGAAACTTGAGCTACCTCAGTTCTGTCATTCTGTGGGAACCACTGAAGTTTTTGGGTTTCAAATCTGAAACCGTTTCAGAGGACAAACTGCAAGGTGAGTGCAAATTTTAATTTCTATATGAAATATCTAACATTGGAACAATGTCTTTAAGATGGAAACACGTTCCTTTTAAATTATTAATTTAAAACTAAAGAACAAATGAAGAAAATTAAATATTACAGAAAATGTAGTAGTTGCTTACGTTTTACCTTTTTCAGATGTTTTGGCTTTTTTACTGAGATATAATTCATATACCATAAAGTTCACCATTTGAGGTATATAGTTCCGCGTTTTTTCGTATAGTCACAAGATTGTGCAACCATCACCACTATTTAATTTTAGAATATTTTCATCACCTGAGAAATAAACCCCATACTGTTACTGTCACTCATCACTGCCCCCAGCCCCAGGCAACCACTAATCTATGTCACCAGGGATTTGCCTGTTCTGGGCAATTACTACAAATGGAATCGTGTAATATGTGACTTTTTGTGTCTGGTTTCTTTCACTTAGCATAATGTTCTCAAAGTTCATCCGTATCGTAGCACGTCACAATTTCTTTCGTTTTCATAGCCGAGTAATAGTCCACTCTATGGATATACCAGGTTTCATTTATCCATTCTTCATCTGATAGGCATTTGGGTTGTTTCCACGGTTTGGCTATCATAAACTATGCTCCTATGAAGTGTCTATAAGATTTTGTTGAATAAATGTTTTCATTGTTGGGGAGTATATACCTAGGAGTGGAATTGCTGGTCCTATGGAGACTCTATGTCAACTTTTATTTTTTTAGAGACAGGGTTCCACTCTGTTGCCCAGGCTGGCGTGCAGTGGCTGGATCATAGCTCCATGTAACCTCAAACTCCTGAGTTCAAGTGATCCTCCTCAGCCTCCCAAGTAGCTAGGACCACAGGCATGTACCACCACATCTGGTTAACTTTTAAAATTTTTTGTAGAGGTGGGATATCACTATGTTGCCCAGGCTGGTCTCAAACTCCTAGCCTCAAGTGATCCTCCCGCCTCCACCTCCCAAAGTGCTGAGATTATAGGTGTGAGCCCTAATCACCCTAAACTTTGTGACTGGCCCAGATGTCCTCTTTCGCATCCCCAGTAGTTGGTTGGGACTGTTGGCCTGGTGCCTTGGTTCTCCCCCATGTGCCCCCTTAGCAGGCTGGCTCAGGCTTCTTCATGGGGACCTTTTTAGGCCTTGCTTAGAATCATGTGGTGTCTCTTGTGCCACTCTCTATTGGTCAAAGCAAGTCAAAAGGCTTGCCCAGATTGCAGGAGTGGAGAAATAGACTGTGCCTGTTGATGAGAGAAGCTGCGAAGACTCTGCAAAGAATCTCTGACCATTATTAACTCACCACAATCTCTAAACATGCCAAAGTGTATCTCCTAAGCATAAGGGAATTCTCTTGGATGGCCATACAGTTGTAAAGTAAATATTTTAGAGAAGAGGACATTTAATAGAGACCTGAAGGAAGTGAGGGAATGGGGTGTGGGGAACAGTATTTTCATCAGGAAGAAGAGCATGTGCAAAGGTCCTGGGGCAGGAAAGGGTTTGGTGTGTTTGAGGAGCAGCACAGAGACCCATGTGTTGGGAGTGAGGGTGGGGCTGTTGTGAATGTCAAGAGGGATAAACTATGTAAAAGGGTTGTCATATGAATACTAGTGAGGGGGACTATTTCTCATCATTGATTCTCTCAAGATGTTTCCAGAGGGTGGGAGGGGACAAAAAAGGAGACAATTTCATTAATAATACCTAGCTACGTCAGGGGCAGGAACGGGCCTTGGGATGCCACATCCCCCTGAGTGTCTCAGTGCTATCGACTTTTGCTGCCCAAAGCTGGCACTGCCTTGGGAACCTCTGCCAGCCCCCCAAGGTATGCTGGGCACCTGCCTCAGAGTCCCCTCCTTCCTGGCTTCTCAGCCCCAGCTCGATGGTCCTCCCGTGTGCTGCAGCCGGCTGGCTGTCTCCCCACAGCCCCCTGATGTTCAGGGTCCCTAAGTGACTCCTTAAGGTGCAACAGAATTCGAAAAGTTCAAAGGCACTTTGAGAGGTGCAGGGCTTGTCCGTGGGGCTGCTCTAGGCCCTGGACTCTGTCCCAGGATCCTTGGGAGCACTGTCATGCCCTGAGCCGGGACACAGACAGAGCCACGCCAGCCTGCCAGGTGAGCCTCAGGTGAACCTCAGGTGGAGGTGGGTCCTGGCCACTGTTGCTTTGTGAGACTTTCAGCATATTAAAAAGAAAGGTAGAAGACAGACAGAACGGATCATAAGCATTGAGGTTTACATTTAACAAACTGATAGTATTTTAATCTACAAAAACACAGAGGAAAACATTTGTGCTATTCACAAAATATCAACAACCTTATTTCATAGTGCACCCCAAAATTACAGGCACTGGGGGAGGAGCAGATTCTTTCAGTGCCCCTGGAAGGCCTGTGTGACTCTAGTGGCCCGGGGAAGCCCCCTGAGTGTGCTCAGCCCAGGGGAGGCAGCTGGGGGGCCCCAGTCTCGCTCCCGCCTACCCTGCTCTATCTGAGCAAGGCCCCCTTCTGTCTTCCTCCCTCGCTCTAGTGTTTCTTTCTCTATCGTCTCTCTCTGTCTCTCTCTCCTCTCTGGGTCTCTCTCTTCTGTCTCACCCTCTCTGTCTGTTTCTCTGTTTCTCTCCCAGCCCTTCCTCTCCCTCTCGTTCCAGATGCCGAAGAGTCATTGCCACTGCTGGGCCTGCTAATGATAAAAGCTGTGCTGGGAGAGCTCAGGGTTGAGAAACAGCAGGCGGTCACTGGTGGCGGTGTGGGGACTTTCTTCCTTCTAGGCTCTGTCCCAGATGGCGGCCTGGCCTTCCCTGCCCTGCAGACCCCCTGCCGTGTGTGCCTTCTGACCTCGTCCTGGCTAGGGAGTGCTGTCTTGTGTCTCGGTGGGGTTGGCACAGCTGGAGTGAGCAAGGACTCGCTGGACGGCCAGGGCAGGTCTCGGGGCTGCCGCACTCCGCGCAGGCATTGCCTTTCTCGGTCTCTTTCTGTCCTCTTCTCTAAGCAGTCGCCGTTTCCCCAGACGCTGGGAAATCAGGATGTACTCGGACATCAGGGTTTGTCCTCTGACTGGGCCGAGGCCGGTCCCCTCCGGTGCTGGGGCTGCGGGAGGCCTGAGGATGTCACTGTCCCAGCCGGCAGAGGGAGACGGCATGCTTCTGAGGTGCGGCCCAGCCTGGCCCAGCTGCACAAATGTGGTGTTTAAATATTTATTTTTAGTGGCTGCTGGTTAAATAGCGGCCTTCATTTAGGTGGGGGCAACCCTGAAAAGTAAAAATAAATCAGATCTTTGCCTTGTCAGTAAAACCTACCAGCCCCTGCTGGGTGGACTCTGGGCCGGTGACTCGAGGGGCCCCGCCAGGAGCCAGGCCGGTCTGTGACCGCAGCTCCTCGCTGGGAAGACCGCAGCCCTTCTCTCTCGGCCTCTGGGGCCTGGCCTGCGCCGCTTACTCGCCTCACGCTGGGCCCGTCACTGGCTGGCCCGCCGCTTGGCCAGGACCAGAGGACCTGGGTCTCCCGCAGGCACGTGCTGACCTCTGCGACCTCAGCTCTGGCCGGCTCTCTGGTCAGCCTTCTGCCGTCTCCAACCTAAGTGGGCCCTGAAGGTGAGGGCAGGTGATCCCTCCATGCTAGCGCTGGAGGACGAGTGTGGTCTGTGTCCACCCTTGCTTGGGATCTGAGACCACTGGGCAGTGGGAAGCTGGCCCTGGTGGGTCTGGGGGCTGTTGCTCCAAAGCTTCCAGCCAAATCTTCCCCCGTCCTGCCTGTCACAGGGCTTGGCATCCCCATTGGAGAAGAGCTTCTCTTGGGTCAAGGTTGTGCTTGTGAGCGGACCCTGGGGGCAGCAGGCCCGCCTGGGGGTACAGGATGCCCCCAGGAGGGAGCTACAGGTGTCTGCACCTTGCCACACTGATGATGCCATGAGTGACAGCCGCCCCCTCACCGAGGCCCTGACTCCCATTTTCAGATGTGAGGACTGGTTCAGAGAAGCCGCATCCCTTTCCCCGGGCCAGAGCTTGTGAAGAGCGTGGGCTCAAACCCGCAGTTTCCCGCATGTGCGACCCTTGTCTGGGCTACCTCCTTAAGTCACTTAATGGCTATTGGTGCCTCAGAGGGGATTGATTGTTTTATCACAGCGATTCTCAAACTCAAGTAATGTAGGATGATCCTCCACCCCCATTTTAGAGGGAAAGATTCTCTTGGTCTCCTAGCGTTGGTGTAAGTTATTTTTATTATACTGTTACTTCAATACATAAAAACATGCAAGCAGGCATCACCCCCTGATGCTTACAGATGTCGCAGGCCATACCACAAGACCCAGTGGCAAATTACATGCAAACAGAATAAAAAGAGGAAGGAAATTCAAATGAACAACATTAACGTAATGAGACGGATGACACTTTGCTGCAAGACTGCATCTCCTTCAGCGCCAGCTCCCTCCGGCTCGGCCCCTGGGGCCTGCGGGTCTCCCTCCACTGTCTCTACTTAAACTCTGAGGGCTGTTTGTTTGCACAGCACACGGTGGTGAAGCTGAGGTCTGTGTCTGTGTCTGTGTTAGTGCTATGCCTATGTCCTGGTCTCTCAGCAGAGCCCCAAAGACGTGGGACCCCTGCCAGGGGAGAGTTGGGGCAGGACTGGAGTGAGAGACACCAGGGCCCAGCGTGGCGGGGAGTCGTGGGCACAGAGCAGGGGAGAGGCCAGGAGGCGCAGGTGAGGAGAACTTTAGCCCAGAGTGAACGTGGCAGGAAAGTCTTGTGGCTTCCAACCTGCGGCCACATACGAGAGGATGAAATCGGAATGACATTCCTGTCTTGCAGGCTGCTGCCTGGCCGGGGCCCCTCAGAGCCAGAGCCAATTGTGTCACTGGCTGCTGCCAGCCTTGGTGGTCCTGCAGGCCCTCACTGCCCTGACCACTCCCTGGGCCCCTGCCCAGGTCAGGGCAGCCGGGTGGCCAGGTCCCAAGGAAGGACTGCTAGACAGGGAATGGCCTCCCAGCAGATGGAAGTTCAAGCTGAAACTTAATGGCCCATGTGACAATGTTAAGACGTGGAGTTTTTAGGAGGTGATTGAGTCCTGAGGGCAGAGTCCTCATGGGTGACATTGGGGCCCTTATAAAAATGTCCCCTTCTGTCCCTTCCAGCAAGTGAGGACAAAGCATTTGTCCCCTCTGGAGAACGTAGCAATAAGGAACCACCTTGGAAGCAGAGACCGGGCCCTGAGTAGTCACTGAACCTGCTGCTGACTTGATCTTGAACTTCTAGTCTCCAGAACTGTGAGAAAATAAATTTCTGTTCTTTATAAATTACCTAGTCTAAGGTATTTTGTTACAGCAGCCTGAATGAACTAAGACACTTTCTCTGGACAGTAGTTTTCTAATCTGTGAAATGGGTCCATGTGTGGATTCCACAAGGTAACGTGGATCTTCTGCATTTGATTCTAGTTACATAGCTTTCACATATGTGTATACATCTACGTGTACACACATGGATATAGTTTTATTAACAGGCTAAAAACAGTAGCAACAACAATAACCACAGTAACTGTGAGCTTGTCCCCGGGTGCCTGAAGGCTGAAGCCGGGTGGCCCCAGTGGCGAGTGGGTCGTGGGCAGACGCCGGCCTTGGCCGTGGCACTTGCATTTTTTTTGTTCTTCGTTTCCTCTGGGACAGTGGGAAAGGAAGCAGCACTTCAGCCTTAGGAGGCGAATCTTGGTTTAGGGGACGGTGCACCCGGGCCCAAAGTCCTCGCTGGCTGGTTGGTGGCCTCCAGCCAGTCACTCTGCTCCCCTCTCTGCGGAAGCTACAGCTGCATGAGAGCTCTCTGGAAGCCCAATCTCATGCTGTGACCTGGACCTCTTTTGGAAGTAGATGATGTGTCAATTATTAATTGTGGAGATATGAAGTACGATATCAGCGTTTTCACCCAGGACCCTCCCGGGGAGCGCAGTGAGCTGCGGAGAACGTCTCCTGTGCCTCCTGAGCCTCCTCCCTGAGCTCTCTGCTTCGAGAGGAAGATGCCAGCACATTTGCTCTCCCAGGAAGGAGTCTGCCCCCAGGCGCCCTGGCCTGGGGGGGGACAGAGCGTGTACCTCGCCCAGCTGTGGGGGCAGAGGGCTGTCCTTCTGCGGGGTGGTGCAGTCCTCTCCTGTGGGACGGGATGCCTGCGAGGAGGGTGGGACAGAGAGAGGCCCCGGCCTGCACCAGCTACTGTGACATCACGGTTACATTAACCTGTGACCTGCCGCTCCTTTCTTCCTCACAGAAGGTGGTGTGCAGCTGAGTCTTGACCAAGCGTCCTTCGTATAGAGTGAGAAGCCCCGGGCTTGCTCACCCACCCACCCACAGCCTGCTGTCGTGTCAGGCCCTGGGAACGTGTGCCGGGGGCGCAGGGAGGAACCGTGTCTTCAGTTCGGGCCTTGGTTGATCGAAAGGTCAGACACAGGACGAAGCCATGCTGTCCTGTGCTTAGTATTGGGGGAAGGACGGGGCAGCAGCCACTGAGTCCGGGAGGGCCTCTTGGAGGAGGTGACACACGTCTTAGTTCCAGGGAAGACTGAGGTTTGCCAGAGGGAGAGGAGGACGTGCGGGCACAGGCCACGTGGCTGTCGCAACAGGAGCGTGTGAGGAAACCTCCAGCCATGCTGGGGGAGGGGACGGGGCAGCGGGGACAGCTGCGGCCCCCACCCGCTCCTGCAGGGGCCCGGCCGGCCCTGCGGCGGGGAGTGCTGGCAGGAGGAGGCTGGAGGGAAACCGGGAAGACACGCATGGCTGAGAACAGCGGTGGGGGAAGGAGGGGAGAAAGCCATTTTCTTTCCAGCCCCAAATGGTAAAGACATGAGTCTCCTTCTGCACAAATTGGACTTCCTGCCGCTGGGAAAAAATCGATTTGTGCCATGTTTTACGATGCCTCGCCTGTGAGCGGAGCGACGGCGGCCCGATGTGCTCACAGCTGGCCCGGCTGCCCCCAAAACCACAGCGACTGTCCCGATGGCCCAGCCTGGGGCCCTGGGCCTCCAGGTCCAGGCCGGAGAAACTTGGCTCCACTGTGGCTTCCCAAATAAAGTGGTTTTTATTTCATATTCACAAGAGCAGTTACAAAATATAATTGAGGTTGCTGCTTCTCATATTATTTTTGCAATTCTCCCCCCATCTCCTTCACAAATGCGAGTCACAAAGGGGGTCTTTGTTCTCTGCAAGTTCAAAGTCAGCTGCTCCGGGGGAAACTTACTGGCGACTACAAGGAGGAGGCTCAGTTTTACAACGGCTGGCTGTCAGAGCAGAAATATGGTACGCATCAGGGTTCCGGCAGGAGCCGGCCAGTGCGCCGTGCGCAGGCTGCAGAAGCCGCGTGGATGATTTCCAGTGTGGGACAGGACGGAGCGGGGCGGCCCTCACGTCTGCCTCGGCACACCCTGCCTCCACGGCGGACTCTGTTTCCTCACCTGTAGAATGGGCATCTGTACGCTGGGCTCAGTCAGAGGATTTCCTTCCATTCCTTGGAGGTCTGGGGCCCTGCCGAAGCTCTCAGAACAGGGTGAGCAGTGCTCAGGGGCACCCCATGCCCACTCCTGTCCTTCTGTCACTCAGATTGGAGCGCAGTGGCGTCATCATAGCTCACCGCAGCCTCGAACTCCTGGCCTCAAACAATTCTCCTGCCTCAGCCTCCCGAGTCATTGATATTACAGGCATGAGGCACTGTGCCCGGTGGAAAAGATTTTTTAAGCAAAACTTTGCAAAGGCCTGGCCTTGGTGATCTTGAAGGCCTGGGAGCTGCTGGGCCCCAGGAGATTGTGAGGGTTGGAGACTCAGAGCCTGGGAATGCTGTGCAGCCTCAAGCAGGGCAGCTAGCCTCTCTGGGCCCCTTATGTCCTTCTGCAAAGTGGAGTCACAGCTGCCTGACAGGAGCTGAGCCCAGGGCTGGGAGGCGGCAGTGCCTACAGATGCAGAGATGTTCGGGGTATCCTGCCCCGAGGATCCAGGCTTGGATAGATTGGAAAGCTAGTCTGTAGTGCCTGGTACCCCTTGCTGAGCATAGGCCCAGTAACGAGGTGTCCCCCTCACTGAGAGCAGGTGTGGCAGGGGCCCAGCATGGTCAGCCCCAGCCGTGGCTCCGGCTCTACCCAGCTGAGGTCGCAGTGGGGACTCGCTCCCAGCATCCTGGAGGAAACAGAGCAGGCGGTGCCTCCAGCCTCAGCTAAGTGTGGCCTCCTCTCACTGTGGTGGCCCTAAGGTGGGGAGCCCATGGAGATCTGGGTTGCCAGCATCATCTGGGGGTGCTCTGGACACAGCAGGCCCACAGGGACCCTTGGCCAGGATGCTCCAGCTTCCTTGGCCACAAGCTGTCCCTCCCAGGCCTGGTTGAGGGCCCTTGCAGCAGCAGTCCTGGCCTCGGCTGCCTTGGTGCCCAGCCTCTCTTCCTTCCCTGCGGCTGGGCCACCAGACACAGGGCCATGACCTCCCAGCTTCCACCGCTGCTTCATTCCCAAGTCAGCCTGGTAACTTGGGGGTGGGATGGGGGGAGTGGTGTGTCCCAGCCGCCTGTCCCTGCCACAGGGGCTCTTCTCCACCCACCCAGAGGGGAGGAGAATGAGAGGGAGGGGGTTTCATCTGGGAGGCCGTTTACATAGCTCCGGGTGATGCCAGGGTGGGGCAGGCAGCTGAGGGTGGGAGGAGGAGGCCCTTCGGAAAATAAAGCCCCCGTCCCCCGCCTAGCGCAGAGAGATGTGGCTCTCCCTGGCGTGCTGTTGGGGGTGGAGGGAGAGAAGTGTGGAGGGGAGGGGAGGGGGCTCCTGTGGGAGCTTCGTGGAAGCCAGAAGGAGACAGAGAACTTGGGAGGGACTCCCTGCCTGGCTGCAGGATTCCAGCTCTTTCTAGAACATTGACCTTGGGGTATTGCAGAGCAAGATCCGGCCTGGACGGAGGCCCCACCCGGGACTGGGGGCTTCTCAGACATGGAGGCCAGACTGTGGGTGAGTCCTGGGGCCTGGGCTTGCCTCCCTTGGTGGCTTCCCTGTCACTGCTGCTGTGGCTGCTGAGTTCACTGATAAACATCAGCTCTAGGAGCTGAGACGTCAGGGGCCTTGGAGAAGTTCTGTGCAGGCGAGAGGCACTCTGCTAAAACCACCATTTTTCATGAAAACAGCTATTTCTGCAATAGTGGAAAGCCCGCCAGTGGGGCCGCAGGTAATCTCTGCAACCCTGGGCTGCCTGGGCCCAGATGCCATGCGCTGTGAGAGGCCAGAGGCACTGGCGGGTCTACCCTAGGAGGGCACTGGGCTGCTGCCACCCCCACCGCCTGAGGCCAGATCGAGGTTCTCCCCACTTTACAGACAGGGCAACTGAGGTTCCCAAAGCCAGTGGAGGTTAGGTTTGGGGCTACAGGCATGCCAAGGGCTGCTGGCTCAGTCCTGGGTGTCCTTCAATACATGACACTGGAACAGGGAAGGGCACTCCCATGTAACACTGCATGCCAGGGAGCAGGCCCTGTGCCTGGCATTTGACCTGTGTTACCTTGTTCAGGCCTCATACCATGTCTGGGTATCAACCCATTCTGTAGATAAGAAACTGAGGGTCAAGAGGCTAAGTAACTTGTGAGCTAGGATTAAAACTCAGGCCCTCTTGCCCGCCGGAGGCCCCTTCAGGGCGCTGCTGCCTTCCCGTGTTGCCTGTGGGGCTTTCCTTTGCTGCGCTGAAGCATCCGCTGGGGAGCTTAGAAAAAGGCTCCTCTCTGCACCCTAGCCCCAGAGATCCTAACCCACCGGCTGGAGTGTGGCCTGGGTATTAGGGGTGCTCAGTGCTCTCTAGGACCTTCTGTGGTAGCCTGGGTGAACATCACAGCTCAAAAGGGAGTGTTGTCACGCTCACAGGCCAGGCTAGCCCCCAGCCTCCTGCCCCGACCCTGGCTGGCACACTTGGAAGGAGCTGAGTCTGGCCTGGCTAAGTCTTGGCCTCCTTGGATGTTGTCCCTTGGATCTGAGGTGCCTTCTCAGAGTGAACCCCCAACTTTTCTGGTAAACACACTGGGCTTATGCCACCTCCCCCAGATTCCTGACCACCCGGCCTGACGTTGAATGCCTAGTTCCAGAAACCTGTGTTCCCACCGGCCCAATGATCTTACCACCGCCTGTCGTGACTGGGCACATGAGCTCATTCTTTTGTGCGCCTGTTTATGTCAGTCTTCCCACCTGCATGGATGCTCGTGGCAGGAGGGACCTCATCTGTGGCATCTGTCATGGTGTCACTGGGGCTAGCACCACGCTTGGCCCCTGGAAGGCACATGTGTGGAGCAAATGAATGAGTAGGGAGGGGGCCCACCATCTGGGTGCAGATGTCACATCTGTCTTGAGGCTGATAAGTCAAGACCCCGAGTTACTAGGCCAGCCCTGGGAAGCCCTCGGCCCAGTGGGCTGAACAAGAAAATGCCTGGAAAAAAGCCCTTCTGAGAGTCCAGGGCCCTGCCGGGGATGCGGAGGGGCTGGCAGACCCCAGACTAGCACCCAGCTCTGCCTGGGCTGGGCCTTGGGGATCTGGAACACCTTGCCCACCCTAGACCCTAAAATCGTCCCTAGGTGTGTCCGCCGAGGGGTAGGATGAATGGGTCTAATGCACGCATCCCTTGGCGCAGTTGAAACCACGCACTGGAACATTTCACGCTTTGCTCTAAGCTGTGTCCCTACAGCTGTGGCAGGGAGGCTGCCCCAATGTGTCCTGTGACGGAGCCGCTCAAGCCTCCATTTGGAGTGGGCAGCCCAGGCCCCAGGTGGGCAGCCGCGTGCCAGCGATCAGTCTCCAAGCTCACCTGAGCACGGCCTCGGGCAGGCGGGCTCAGTCTCGGAGGCCAGGCCGATGCGAGCTCCCCTCCCCCTCCTCAGGCTCTCCGGTGCTGGGCTGGCAGGGCCCCAGAGGCGCACCTCTAACCCTTGGCCCCGTGCATTGGAACCACCACGAACTTTTCAAATCCCCAGTGCCCAGGTCCCTGCCAACTAAGTCTCAGTCTCGGGGGAGGGATCTGGCCTTAGGTGTCTTCCCAGAATAGGCTTTGCCCCCCGAGTCATTGAGATGCCTGCCCAAGCTTCTGGCTCTTTCCCCTTAGTGGTTCCGTTTGTGGTCAGCAAAGCCAAATAGTATCTACACAGTTTAGTGACACATAGGGACACTGGGATGGAGTTTTTGAGATGGGGATGGCTCCAGGCGAGTCAGGGTGTCTGGGTACCCTCCTATAAAGCTGAAGGCTGTGAGTAAGGAGAATGGAGGAGGGACCCCAAGGCTGGTGGCCGAGGTGGGCCTGGGGAAGTCATGACAGGGCAGGGTGGGGAGGGAGCCCAGCTGGGAGGTGAGCAGGTCCCAGAAGGGAAGGAGAGGTAGGGTGCGTGCTAGGCAGGTGCAAAGGGGCCACCAAAGGGGTAGGAGCCAGAGGAAGATGGCGTATGCGGGAGAAGCACCAGGAGAGGCAGGGCACACCTAGGGGAGCCGCAAATGCCATGTTAGAAAGCTGGAATTTGGGGTGGCAGGTAAAGGATGGCAGAAGCAACTCTGTCCCTCTGCAATTGGGACCTGGAAATGTCCCGTAGAAAAGACCACGATCGGCAGGCTTTTGTCAGTATCCTGTGGGGCGAGTGGGGCCAGGGCCGGCCACCCTCTGCCAGCACCCACGGGAGCCATGGGGCTCCCCGAGCAGCTGCTGCTGAGCCCCGGCGCCTCTTTCCTGGCTCCGGACATTTCCAAGCTGTTCCCCCCTCCCTGGCTGTCTTTCAGTGATCCCAGCCAGGACCCGAGATAAACCAGCCACCAAACACGTGTCCCCAGGGCCACAGCACCTGGCCAGCCTGGGCCACACAGCGATGGCTCTCAGGCCTTTGTTCCTGGGACCCTGCACCTGGCCAAGGCTCCTCAAAGTCGGGGGCCCCTCCAGGCGCCGAAAGGCTCCTCATGAATTGTGCACGAGGTAATTTACAGAGTGAGTAACTCCATGTCAGTAGAGATAAGGTTCTTGAATACCAGGCCTAGCTTCTCACGATATTTAGTGATGTGATGGATTATTTTTGCGAGGAGAATTTGAAGTCCTGGGCATCTGTAAGTAAGTAAATAAATAAAGCCAAAAACTCTCTCCAAGCCTCAGCATACACTGGTGCGTTTTCACCGAGATTGCCAACCTGTGCTTGGGCTCTTTGTGCTATTTTACAAAGCAATCACGTTCCCTTGTTGTTGCCATTAATACTATTTTCTTAGACAATAGCGACTAATGCCTTGACTCCTGACTTTTCTGGGCTGAAAGCACAGACATCAATTTTTAAAAACTGCACAAACAATGTCACAATGTGGCATAAAGACAATAAGTGACCCTTAAACATTTCTGTCACTGTTGTCATAAGGTCGAGTGTGCAGTACATAGCAGAAGAAGCAAAGGAAAGGCAGTCACAGTGGCAGCGTCTGCACGCAACTGTTTCCATTTTATGCTTTTCTTCGTTGTGATCTTTATGATTATTTCTTTAATGGCTGCTCTTCTAGCAGGTGGGTCTATCATACTGTCCTGTCTCCTGTTGCTAGACATTGCTCTGATTTCCCGTGGTACCTGGAATAGATGACACTGCAGTGAGCCTCTCCGTGCATGGAACCTTTTTTTTCTTCTGAAATATTTGCTGATAACGAACTTCTTAGACTGGAGTTATCGGGTAAAATAGAAGAGTCATTTTCAGGGCTCTTTAAGCACAATGCCACGTGGCTTCCTGTCAGCACACAGCCTCGAAGATGATCCCTTTGTGCTTTCGTTCAAGCCCCGCATCCTAAACCTGATTGCCACCCACAGCCAGGCCCGTGCCGCTCTCAGCACAGATGCTCTGGGAAGGCAGCCTTGCCCCATAAGCATTTTACTCTGTGTATGTTTTACCTTGACTTTAAAACATAAAAATAAAAACACCCATTTCTCTAATCCGCTTTCAACTCCTACCAGCGGTTCAGTTCAGACCTGGATCTGGAACGCCCCAGCACCTCCTCCTGTCCACTCCCCACACTGGTCACACTGTCACACGACCTGCTCGGGGGTCACCTGGGTGCTTGTTAAACGTGCTCACCCGGCTCCACTCCAGATCTGAGGGCTCAGCTTCTCCAAGAGCCACACCTGGGGATGAACTCTGGCGTCTGGTGTGACAGGTGGTGTGACGGGCCAAATCAGGCTGTCGAAACACTTCACCGAATCCCAAGAGAAAGACCTTTGCCTTCGGCCCTGAGTGCAGGAGTCCCGTTCCCATTCGACTCTCTTCCAGCAGAACTTGGACAGGGGCCTGCACTTGTGGCCTGCCCTCACTGTGATCACAGGCGAGTCACCCAGTCTCCGGGCTTCAGTTTTCTTACTGGCAAAATGGGCACCAGGCCACTGCAACTGACGTGTGTGGAGCGGCGTCTGGACTCCCGGCACTTCATCCGCAACTCTCTCGCCTCTGGCATTCAACTGTCACGAGCTCTGCTGCTGCCACACAGGTAGCCACTATGCCAGGGCCACTGGCTAGCCCCATGGTGACTTATTCTCTCTCTGTCTTCTGTTGCAAAATCTCTGAGACGGCTCCTTCCATTCCAGGGGCTCTACTCTGTGATGACCACACGGAAGGCTCCTGACTAGATGTGTGGGTGGGCGCTCATCAGACGGGAGTTAACTCCTGCATATCATTCCCGAAATTAAATTTGTGTGACTCATGAACCAACAAGAGAAAATCCCCAGTGTGTTACTGCAAACCTCCTCTGGGCCGGGGGATGTACCCACATTTTCTTACCGAGACTTCACAGGAGTCCTGTGAGATACTGTCTTTCCCATTTCACAGGTGAGAAAGTCGAGGCAACTCAGGCCTTGCCCAGGTCGGTCAGCACATAGAAAGGGCAGGGGTGGGATTTGAATCTGGGTCTGACACCTCAGACCGTGCTCTTCTCATGCCTCTACGCTCCCAATAGGTATGATTTTTGAAGGCCCATCAGTGGCCTAGGGTCCCCCGTAGCTGGTAGACCGTGGTAGTTGCAGAGTGGAATGGGGGCTTAGCAGGGGGACTGATGGAGTCCCCGCCTGCAGGACGTGCCAGTGGAAGGCCTGCTGCTCCCGCAGAGAGAAGGATGATGGGAAGAAGGACCTGGGCCAGGAACTTCCCAGGGAGTCCCTGAAGGCCCCTCCATCTACACTGTGTTTTGTCCCAATCTCAGGCCAGCCTGGGTCTGCGGCCCCTCAGCCTGCTGGCCCGGTGAAGATGCGTCGCAAAACCACACCATCTTGTTTTGACTTTCTTCTAGGTTCCCAAGAGTGTTTATATACAGAAGTAAGAATGCTTCATAACTTAAAAAATTTCTTTTACTATGGTAAAAAATACATAATACAAATTTTACTGTTTTAACCGTTTTTAAGTATAACCATTCCATGGCATTAATTCACAACGGGTACGTTCAGAATGTTGCACAACCATCACCACCATACCTTTCCAGAACTTTTCATTGTCCCAGAAAGAAACTCTGTCCCCATTAAATAATGACTCTCCATTCCCCCACCCCCAGCCCCTGGCAACTGCCAGTCTACTCTGTCTCTGTGAATTTGACTACTTTCAGTACCTCGTATAAGCAGAATCTTACAGTTTTTGTCCTTTTGTGACTGGCTTATTTTGTTTAATATAATGTTTTCAAGGTTCATCCATGTTGTAGCATGTCATGATTTATTTCCTTTATAAGGCTGATTGATACTCCATTGTATGGATATACCACAGTTTGTGTATCCACGCATCTGTTGATGGACACTTTGTTTTCATCTTTTACCTAGTGTGAAGCATGTTGCTATGAAGGTGGGTGTACAGGTATCTGTTCGAGTCCCTGCCTTTGAATGTTTTGGGTGTATTCCCAGAAGTGGAACTGATGGATCTTGTAATTTTATGTGAAACTTTCTGAGGAACTGACATGGTGGCCACATCATTTTACATTCTCACCGATATTACATAAGAATCTTTAGTCGTAAAACCTTTAGTTGGTCCTTTTTTTTTTTTTTAACAGTGGCCTGGTCTTCTCTATCCCTCTAAATGTACTAATTATACTTCTTTAAAAATCTCCATTTCTTTGTAATAACAACTCATTTTATTTAGGGGTTTTATTTGTTGAGTTTGGTGCCTCTCTCGTAGTGGGTTTTCCTCAACTATTTGGACTGTCCTCATTAAGTGCTCCTCTTGGAACCTGCGATCTCCTGTTGGCACATCTGTAAATAGTGTCTCTATTTTCCTCCAGGATTGTGGGTGAGAGGCAGGCCCGTGCTGCCAGGTGGGGTGGGGTGGGCTGGTGCAGGCGTTTAGCACCCTGTATCCCCAAAGAGCCCTAAGCGTAACTTGAGGCTCTATTCTGTCCCTGAACCTGTCCCTGCTGAACTGGAAGCACCCACCACTTCCAGAATTTTGGGCTATGATTTCCTGACTCACTCTGATCCCAACGATTTCACAACTTCCCGCCCATTGAAAGCATCTATGACTGAGGAACGAATCACTCTAAAATTCAGTGGCTTAAAACAACCATTTTATTATTATCTCTCATGGCTCTGGGAGCTGACTGGGCTCAGCAGGGCAGTTCTTGTTCAGAGGCTCCCACGGGGCTGTGGTCAGCTGGGGCTGTGCTCATCCAGGGCATCAGATGGAACCCTGCCTGCATCATCCCCATGTAGCCTGGGCTTCCTGATAGCGCTGAGTCCGGGTGTCGGGAACAAGCTTGCCCACAGAGGACCAGGCAGAAATGGAATCAGCCTTTATGACCCAGCTAGTCATATGGCATCACTTCAGCTATAGTCACAGACCCAGCAAGGTTCCAGGAGAGGGAGCAGAGACCCCCCCCTCAACCCCCAACTCTGCACAGGAGGACTGTCAGAGTCTCTTGTAAGAAAAGCACATGGAATGGAATGTCTTATTGTAGCCACCTTGGAAAACACAATCTACTTTACCCCCCTTTCCCCAGCATTGCCAGGAATTAATTTATTTTCTTAAACACCTTTTCTGCATTTTTAGAATTTAGGGGCAGGAGCAGGAAACCAAAGCTTGTACTCATCAGTTACCTTGAGGTGATCTCACTTCAGGACTTGTTAATTTTTATTTTTATCCTGCCACTCTACCTTGTAGTTTCTGCCACCTCATCCTTCTGGGTGCCCGCCTGGCCTGGTGGAGGCCTGCTCTCCTGGCCTTGTCCAGCACAGACTAGAAGTGGGGTCCAGTCGCAATGACAGACCACAGACCTGAGGGTCTGGCTACCAGCTCTGTCGGCCCCCACTGCCTCCCAAGGCTCTCCTTGACCGGCATCATCTCACGGTTGGGAGCACTCCGGGAAATCGCATGCGTGGGAGCCACTGCCACTCAGGAGTTGACGTAGAATTGCTGGTGGGAGTGGTTCGGTCCACTCTGAATTCTCTTTCTCTTCTTAAAACCTGGGCGTGGATCCCCATGGCTTGTCCTTAGTGAGTCCAGTGAGCGGTGCGAGCACAGCACAGTGGCACGTGGCTGCCCTTGTCTACTCTCCCGTCACTCCATCCTCTTGCAGATGGTTGCTGGCGAGCCACCCCGTCCTCAGACCTGGAGGTGCCTGAGTGGAGGCTGCGCTAGTCAGGCTGCACGAGAACTGAGGCTTGCGGAGAGCACCATGGCCCCACGGGGCTGGGAGCTAGCTGCCCGGGCCTGGACCCCACGATGGGGGCTTTGGAACTAAGAGACCTAGGCCCTGCTCAGGTCTGCCCCGTAAGATGCTTGGACCCAAATGATGCACAGGACCCTGGCCCAGGCCTGTGCTGGGCCGGTGAAAGGGGCGGCCTTGCAAAAATAACAGGAAAATACCTAATCCCACAGTTTCCCTAGTAACGGTCAAAAATCAATCCTATGTGTTCTCTCACTAACAGGCACCCTGCAGGAGTTCTGTTTCGCACAACTTCTGAAAAGAGCTAAATGGATGAAAAAAAGATGTAAATCTCTCTCTTTCAAAATTGCCTTTTTCGAGAATCTGCCTTTACAGAGTTCTGGAGTAAACAGCAGGAGAACCAGCTACCGTCTCAACCATATCTCGAGGACAGAGTCACATCTGTGATAATCCCTTCTCCAGGGAAAGGCAGGAAACCAAGTCTTAGGCTTTGACATCCTGCTGCTGCTTTTGTTATCAACTGCCATCACTATACATACATACGATTTTTTTCCCTCTTTGTCCCTCTTAAAATCAGCCAGCCACTTGGCTCGGTGCTGGCATCCTCCTTCCCTTTCTTTGGGATGCCACGCCGTCTCCCTGCTCTCTCCCCACCCTCTTTCCCCTCTCCCTTTTACTCTCCCACTCTCTCTGTCTCCTCTGAGAAGATAAAATAAATTTTACTTTCATATGTCTTAATCTCTGCGTGAGAAATCTGTCTTCACCCGCGCCGTGGGCAGCTTCTAAGCTTTCCACCCTAACAGAAGGCTCCTCCTGAAGATGAATTTACTCTCTTTTGAAACCAAGGAAGCTTGAATTCTGTCCTCATGATCTCCATCCCTCACCAAGAAGTCTGGAGTCCCGTCACACACAGCTGGATTAAAGCTGCCTTTTGCTCTGATGTGACAATTCATTAAACTTGTGTGACAATATGAAATCATGACAAATGACCTCCTTGATGTCAAGATTTCCTAACTTTTCAGAGAAGAAAAAATATGGCAACTGCATCAGATCACAGGCAAAAACTCAATCTTTTAACTTCATTGTTATGTGAAAGCTGATTGAAGGGGACAGACAGATACTGGCCTGACCGGTTGGTCTCAGGCACCGACTGAACAGGGCCATCTGGGGCAGGAGCCCTGCAGGGATGTTTTGGGATCTGCGAGGGTTTCTGTTTCGATGCTGACTCTGCCTGGATCTGTCTCTTCAGGCCGTCTGCAAGTAGCGCCGTGTCCTGGAGCAGCATTTTAAAAAGCTGATTTGGTTCAGGCTTTTGGAAAATCAAAACAAAACAAACATCCACCCCCCCACCCCACCCCTGAGGCACAACTTTTTCCCAGGCTTGGGAGCACTGGGGCCAGGTTGCCCCTGGAGACGACACATTTTGGGTTGGCTGCTTCTCTGGGTCTTTGTTTCTCAAGTGCATGATGGGGATGGGAGAAGGTCAAGGTCGTTTCCGGCTCCACATTCTGGGAGGCCAAATCCACACTTCGGACCACTCTCCTGCCCTTTAGTCTCTGGCTGGCATCTCAGCAGGGAGAATAAAGGCATCTGTGTTGTGGCTTCCTGGGGCCTCTTGCCTGGAAACAGATAGTCTAATGGCCAGTGAAGACAGCTGCTGACCACCTGTGGCTTTGGCTGCGGCTAGCCATTTGGGACACTGGAGCTGGGAGCCTCGTCCGGGCCACCCGCCCCCTGCCCAGACCAACCTCCACAGCCACAGGGACCTGCCCGCCATCCCTTTCCCCTTCCCTGGAAACTTCTGTCCATCAGTCCGCTCCTGATGAGTCAGAGTCACGGATGGAGAGAAGGAGAGGAGTGTCCCCCAGCAGCACTGTTCAGAGCCCAGGCCAGTAACAAGTGGCAAAAGCAAGGTGTGTTTCTTCTCCAGGCTCGCCATGCCGCAGCAGCAGTAGCGTGCGTTTGGCCCTCTTGAGGAATTGGTTGCCATAGTGACCCATGACTCCTGAGCCCTCATTCACCCATCGGGTCCAGAAACACCAGCATGGCCTGGCACAGCCAGCTCTGGAGCTCAGCCAGTGTGAATGGCCAGTCCTCGGCTGTCAGCGCCTTCCTCAGGCCTGGGAAGAAGAGGCCAGCCCTGCCTGGCAGGGCCTGCTGACTTTGCTTCCCTGGGCCCAGGGTCGTGGGGGCTTGTGGCTAAGCTGCCCTGTAGGAGGCAGCTCCCATGGCCCGGCCCCTGAGCCTGGCTCATTACTTGCTAGAGAGGGCAGCTCTCTGAAAGACCCGTGGCTTCCCAGCTCCCAGCAGCATCCGTGAAAGTGAAAAGAGCAAGATGGTTTGTTGACACAGTTCTCTGGACTTCTTCCTTGGCCATCTGTCCCAGTTACTGTTGTTTTGTAACAAAGCACCCCCAAACTTAGTAGCGTACAATAACTGTCTTTCTATATTCACAGTTCTTTGGGTCTGGAATTTGGACAGAGCACAGCAGGGGTGACTTGCCTCTACCCCATGATGTCTGAGACCTCAACTGCAAAGACTCCATGGCTGGAATCATCTGGAAATGTCTTCTCCTATGTTTGCCCCACAGGATGCTAGCTGTTGGCTGGGACCTCAGCTGGGCTGTTGGCCAGAACACATGGCCTCCGCGTGTGGCTTGGGCTCCCTCATGACATGGCGGCTCACCACAGTCAGACTTCTTACCTGGCGGCTCAGGGCTCCAGAGGTGAGTGCCTGCTTCATTGTCTTTTTTGACTGGGCTTTGAAGTCACACTGCATCATTTCCACCACATTCTATTGATTACAAGCAAGTCACAAGGCCCCCAGATGCAAGGGGAGGTGACAGGAACCCCCCCTCTTGAGAGGAGGGATGACAGGATGAGAGAGCTGTGGCCATCTTTGGAAAACACATTCTGACACACCACCCTCTGCCTTTCCTTCCCATTCTGCCCTGGCCGCAGTCCAGCTGCGCAGACAGCCTCGGCCAGGCCCTTCCAGGGCCACCTTCTCTTCCTAGGCTGCTGGGCGGGTCCTTCACGGGCCTAATAATGAGCTGGGCCCCTGTGGCATGGAGAAGGCAAGCTCAGAGTTAACAGGAGCCCAAAGGGCCACTCAGCACTGCCTGGGTCTGACCCGCTTCCCTTACCATCCGTGGCTGTTCATGTGGCTTTGGGCTTTGTGTTTCTTGGCTGTAGATTTGTGGTCCTGGAATGAGGGAAGCCAGGCAGAGCCTCATCTAGAGGCAAGCAGCATGGGGTCCCATGAACCCCTGGTGGCCCAGAGCTGCCTTTGTGGATGGTCTCCCCTCTGTGGCTGCAGTTTAGGGGCCTTGGGACAGAATCTGACCTATTCGTGTAAGGGGCAGGGTGTCCTTGGTGGAGTACGGTTTCTGTGTGTCTGACATAAACATGAATTGCAGACATGCCCCTTGCTGCCTTTGATGACTGAGAAGTTCTGAGTACGTTTGCTGAGAACAGCGCAAGGATTAGTAGGTCCCAGCTGTGAGAATTGTGGGGCCACTGTAGTTCTAGAAGCTGCTTGTATCAAGAGATGCTCACAGGAAAAGTTTTCTCTGAATTTCCGGACTCCCCTTTTACTATTTCCCCTGTTTGCAATGTGCCACTGGCCTTCAGACCAGGGTCTTACCTGGGCTTGTACCTGACCATGAGGCCACATGCCAGAGGAATTAAAACATGTGTGCATGCACGCACACACACACACACACACACACACACAGAGAACAGACTTTTCATAAGCCTATGTTATATGCAAAAAAACCGACTTAGGTTTTTAAAAAATTCTATTACACAAGGAATGCAAGATGTCAAGTAGAAAGTTCCAGGAAGAAAATCCACCCCCACCCCCAGCCGGCCCCCAGGCACGCCAGGGCTCCTTTGGGCCTCTGTGTGCCCGGCAGCTTGGGTGTCTGTATTTACCTACGTCCACACTCAGCCACAAGCGTTCCTTCTTCCCCAGATGGGATCATACTTGGGAATACTTGGTAAAGTAAACTCATCAAGCCCACAAACTCTTCTCGGAGGGCCCAGGAGCCCAGGGGCAGCCATTTGTCAGCGGGTGTCCCCTGTCGAGGCTGGGCTGCTCGGAGCGGGGTGCCCCCTGGCTGCGGCGGGGGGAACTGCTCCTGGGAGCCACCGCATGGGGACAGACGCTGAGAGTGGGCTGGAGGGGGCTGGCACCAATTCCCTGCTCCCTTGGGCTCCAGGGAGGGAGAGGAGCGCTTATATTTTGCCAAGCGCCTCGCTGCTGGCCACCATGGGTGGTCAAGTTCTTTCTCTGCTGTGGGAGAAGCAGGGCCCATCATGGCCTGGCGTTAGTGACAGCTGGGGAGGGCTGGCTTTTGGGTGAGGGGCCTCATTGAGGAGCGTCATATTTTCTGGGGTGACAGGAAGCAGACCTTGCTCTGCTCAGAGGGCAGGGCTGATGTGGCCACCTTGGCTAGACCTGGAGCCAGAGGATCGGGTCAGGGCTACTGGGAGAGACATTACCTGGTCCTGCGTAGCACATGGCACGTCTCAGAGGCCACGCGGGGGAGGAGGTGGAGAGGCTGGCTCCCGGCCCCGGTGCGGTGGGAGCCAGGGCCGCTGCGCGGAGGTGCCTGGGATCCTCGTAGGGTCTGGTATGTGCTTGGAGGGCAGGGGCCGGCGGGTCTAGGGTGCACAGAAAAGCCCTTCCCAGAGGTCCTATAATACATGTCCTGTCCACCACACCCACGTGAGTGAGACCAGGATGACACCAGAGAGGGGGCAAGCTGGAGCCCAGGAGGGACAGACTCAGGATCCGAAACGGCAGTTCCCATCGGATCAGCAGAAACAGGTCTCTGTGCGGCTCGCAGCAGGGGGATGGCGGCGCCTCGCCTCTCCGGGTGTCGGTTTTCTCGCGAATGGGATGAAGCAGGCGAGCGGGCGGGCTCTGGGGGGATGAAGGGGCCGCGCCCGGCACTCTGGGAACGCGCTGCGGCCTGCGACCTAAGCACGGGTGGGCATTCACCGCTCTCGCCGAGCGTCCCACTGTGCCAAGTCCTTGATGCGGGTCCTTCCTTTAAGCCTCCCATTTTACAGATGAGGAAGCCGAAGACCTGAGAGCTACAAAGTGTGAGGACGGACCAAGCCCCCACACGGAGCAGAGGGGCCTCAGGTCTTGGCCACAGCGGGCCTGCTGCGCACTGATCTAGCTAAAGAAAGAGCGTCCGTCCGAGAGGGACACAGAAAGAGGGTGGCGATGGAGCGCTGGCGGTGCGGGACCAGCTGCGTTTGGGGACAGGGTCCCTGGCACATGCTGAGAGTGCTCTGGTCCCCCCGGCAAGGCGCTGGCTCCTGGGAGAGGCCCGTGGTGGCCCGGGGTATCCCAGGGCTGATGGAGCAGGGAGCCCGGAGCATGTGCAGGCGCGTGTCTAGGGGGGATTGTGACGACAGCCAGAAGTACAGCGAGTAGAACCAGCAGAATGGATCGAGCCATCAGAATTTACAAAGTGCCACCCGAGTGTGCTCAGCTGGGAAGGAGATGAAGGCCTGTGTGGGAGGAAACGGGCCCGTGAGTCTGGGCCCTACTCCTTAGTGCTCTATAAATGGTGGGCTCGGATGGCAGGAATCCGAAACGCACTTCTCCATGGAAACAATGATGCCACTAGAGGTCCAGCCACAGGGCAGTCCTCAGATGCGGAGAGAAGCCGCTGCCCGCTCCTGTCACTGCATGGGTGTCCAGGCTCAGCGGAGGTGCGGGTGCTCTCAGCACCCAGCCGCTCTCGCATTCAGAAACTTAGCTCTGGGAGGTGGCTTTGGAGGCTGTGCAAATCACCTCCCAGGTATTCTACGGCTTCTGGATTCTTCGGAGACCTGGAACCTGTGCTCTGGGCCTCAAGGGCCAACACTGACCTGTGCTGTGACAGGGTGGGATGGCCGCAGCCCTTGTCAAAGGCATCTAGAAGAATCAGCTCCAGGAAACTGTGCCATGTCAGGGGCAGGGCATCATTCTCTACACTCCAGAATGTCCTCTGTGTGCCCCACTCCCTGGGAAAAATGAGACTCCTGTCCAGCCTTGGAGGAGCAAGACATGTGAATCATTTGGATAAATGGGTCTGGATTCTGGGAGTTGCGTAACCAAAAAGGTGCTTTTTTGGGATTGCAGCTGGGATGCTTGGACCAATCACAGCAAGGATGTGCCCTCTGAAGTCCAATAGCAATTTTATAGTGATTAAAATGAATATTTTTATAACTTTAATTTTTTTTATTACTGCAAAAGAAATTCTGCATATGGATAAGCCGAAAGAAAAGAAATAAAAGTCGGTGGCAATCCCGCCAGCTGGAAATTCACATTTTGGTTTGTGTCCTTCCAGCCTTTTCATCTATACGTGGATAAAATGCCACACAGATATTTTTTATAAACGTGCATCTTGAGGCCTCCCTGTTTCATGTAGAATTAATATACCACGAGTGCCTTTCCTGGCCTTTGAATGCTGTCCTGCAACAGCACCCACTCGCCCTTGGCGTGGGGCACGCTCTCTGGCGGGCTTCTGTGCTCGGGGAATCCTCCATGGAGCCTCTGGAACAAGCAGGGTGTCGTGGGCTGAGTTGTGTCCCCTCAAAATTCATATGTTGAAGTCTTAACCCCAGTACCTCCGAGTGTGACTGCATTTGGAGACTGGGGCTTTCAAGAGGTGATTAAGTTAAAATGAGGTCATTAGTGTAAGCCCTAATCCAATATGACCAGGGTCCTTATAAGAAGAGCCAATTAGGACACAGACAGGGACATGCACAGAGGGACGACCACGTGAGGGCAGGGAGAGAAGGGCGGTTGTCCATAAGCTAAGGAGAGAGTTCTTAGGAGACACCAAACCTGCTGATACCTTGATCTTGGACTTCCAGCCACCACAGTGGGGAAGTAAATGTCTGTTGTTTAAGCCCCCACAGTCTGTGGCACTCTGGTAGGGCAGCCAGAGCTGACTGACACCAAGGACTAGACGTCATTACGGACAGGGCTTTGGGGCCTGCCGCAGCACGGGGAGTGGGAGCTGGCTTCCACGTGGGCAGTCTTGGTGGCCCAAGTAGCCCCCTCCTGGCATGTCCCCTCCCCATGCCTGAGAAAGGGGCTTGGGCATCTTGAGGGGAATTTCCAGAGGTCAGGCTTCCTGTGGGCAAGAGCATGAGAGGCATCTGAACAACAAAAGTGTCACCTTCTCTCCAGAAAGGTGCAAGATCTCTGTGTGAAAAATTCTGGGCCCCTGAAAATGGTCCATGGCGCCTGACTCTTCTAGTTGGGGGTCTCCATCCTGCAGCCTCCAGGGCACGGGGAGGGGAACCTTAGAGCTTCGAGACTTGTGGGACGGTGTCAGGCCATCCCTGGCCTCCCAGACTGTGGCTGATATGTCCTGCTCCCGGAATGACGTCCCTGCCCCTCTGCAGAACCACGCGGGTGTGTCTGGCAAGCACCTGTGCTAATTCTTCTTTCATCTCTCAGACCTCTCCTGGGTCCTGTGGGTTTCTGGGTGGGTTGAACACTGTGGAGTTCAGGGGAAGGGGTGGGGTGTCTAGCTTGGAGTAGGGTAGATGTGCCCTTTCAAAAGGGCGGGAATAGGATGCCATTTCTCCTCTGGATCTTTCTGGCCCCTAGGTCAGAGAGATGGGGACGTTCCAGCACTTTCAGCCAGCAAACCCAAAGTGTCTCCATTGCCATCTCCCTCTGTCTTCAATTAACGGGAGGATTTCCTGGGTGCCAGGCGGGGCGCCAGGCTGTGAGGACACTGTTTACACTGTTGACACCCGATTTATCAGTCTCCTGAATCTATTAACACGAAACAAACAACCCACCAAACACTAACACGCTGCTTATACATCTAATATGTATGTAACTCCTGAGCTTTGACAATTTCTCCAATAAAAGATTGATTTAAAATTTGTATTGAATCCCACTTGTAAATATTTAATTAAAATTAAAGTCTAAAATATTGGGCTATCTTCAGTGCTTTGAACACTCTAAGAAACAGTTAAAATACACCTTAAATTTTATATTGGTGACACAACCAAGTACTCTACTCACTCTGGAACTGCCCACAGGCAACGCTGAGGCCTCAGCTTCCTGCCTTTCTCCCGAACCCACTTGCCTCCTCCCGGCATCATAGCTCTTCCCGGGGCTTCTGCGCATCCCTAGGGTTGCAGTGACCTTTCCAGCCCCCAGCAGAAGAGACAAGGCCTCAGGGTGTACCGGGTAAGGGCTGAGGACACAGGTGCCAGGGTGTCATGGTTCTTGTCGGGCAGGGCTCTCAGCTGTCCTGCCCTAGGTGACTGGAACCTGCTCTCAGGCTGAGTGCTTTTCTCTGCGTGAAGACCTCAGTTACTGCATCCGTAGGACCTTTGAAGCTCAAGCCTTACATGAACCTTTGAGTATATTTGCAGTGTTGTGGCACCCCCCACAGTGAGACATTCTTCAACTTTTGTTTCTCCCATCCTGGTGATGTACTGACCCGGTTTGCTAGTGTCATGGAAAACGTGTCTTGCTAGCATGTGCGGAACAGGCTGACTCAGGGTTTCTTTCCCAGCCTGGGGTGGCATGAGCGTGTGCGGGTAGCTCAGTGTCAGGGTGGTCTCAGGCCAGCCGGCTGTTCCCCATCTGCAGCCACCAGGGCGGCCACCAGAGTGACAGCTCCTCGCTCTGTCACCCAGGCTGGAGTGCAGTGGCATCACCACAGCTCACTGCAACCTCAAACTCCTGAGCTCAAGTGATCCTCCCGCCTCAGCCTCCCAAGTAGCTGGGACTACAGGTGTGCACCACCATGCCCGGCTAATTTTTCTGTTTTTAGTAGAGATGGGTCTCGCTCTTGCTCAGGCTGATCTCGAACTCCTGAGCTCAAGTGATCCTCCCACCTTGGCGTCCCAGAGTGCCAGGATTAGCGTGAGCCACTGCGCTGGCCTACACCTATTATTATTTCAATGAACCAGTTAACACAGCTTGGCCAGAGTGAGCCCCTGTGAGACTGCTCTTTTGTCCCCGAACAATGTCCCTGAGATCCTTGAGTAAGCAGCCTGTCCTGGGCCCATTTTAAATAGTGTGTGTGTGTGTGTGTGTGCGGTGAGGTATGTATATGTGTGTTGTGTGTATGTGTATGTGTGTGATGTGTGTATGTGTGCATGAGTGTGTATGTGTCGTGTGTATGTATATCTGTATGTATATCTGTATGTATATCGGTATGTATATGTGTGTTGTGTGTATGTGTATGTGTGTGATGTGTGTATGTGTGCATGAGTGTGTATGTGTCGTGTGTATGTATATCTGTATGTATATCTGTATGTATATCTGTGTATCTGTATATGTGTGTATGTGTATATTATTATGTATGCATGAGCATGCATGTGTCATGTATATGTGTGTGTTTGTATGTATGTGTAGGTGTGTAGTGTGTGTGTGTGTTGTGTGTGGTGTGTGTGTGTTTGAATGCAAGGGGAATACGTAAGAAAGTGCTAATATCTGGGTTACTTTTAATGACAGAGCTGGAAATTATTGTTGATGATGTTATATATAAATAGTAATTTCCCTTTACTTTCTAAGTCAGTAATACTCGTGATAAGAAGAGCCCATCCTAGCCATCTGATTCCTTCCCCAGAGGCAACCACTGTTCCCATTTCTTGGTCTCCTTCTACAGCAAAAGATAATGAATTCATGTGAATGTTTCCAATTTCACATGTTGGGCTGCTGTCCCCTGGTCACCCCACCTTCCTTTTAGGATGAGGCTCCTTTGCCCTTTCAGACCTCTCCTCTCTGCCCTTGCCTTGAGGAGATCCCGGTCTGGGGAGGCAGAGCTGGGGCTGGGGGCCGTTTCCTCTTTCCCCACAGCTGTGTGGCTCCTGGTGCCAAAGGTGCGAGGCCACGTGTGAGTGTGCTGGGTGGTGGTGGGTGTGAGTGCTGGCGGGGCGTCGGGGCCACAGAGCAGTCAGGATGGGCCGGGTGAGCTCGGTGACCAACCCCACGTCCCAGCAGCCCCTCCTGATACGCACCCATGGCAGGTTGTCTGCGTGCTCAGGGTCATCTCTCCAGCACCCAGGCTGACCAAGCAGCTGCCAGCTCCTGCTGCGGTGCCCTGGCAGGGGCATCCCACGCAGGAATGCAGGGCTCTCGCCCGTGGGAGGTGAGAGGTGACGGCACCCCGTCCGCCCAGCACGTGGTTGCCAGTGCAACAGAGTAGTGGTCCTCCTCCCACAGACATGGAAGCGTACGTAACACTGAGAGAGGGGAATGTGTAACAGAGGGGAGGGTCTGAAGAAAAAAAAAAGATTTTTCTGTCTCTTTAAAACACCCCCTACTCTTTTTGGGGACTGCAGCCTGGCCTGCATCCCTGAGGCAGGTTAAATCCTTCGACAAAAGATAACTCAGCCACCCCGGCAGCAGCCACCAGCCCCACAGGTGGCGGAGTTCACAGGCTTTGTCCTTGGCAGAGATGGGAGGACTAGAACAGTTAACCACAGTAGCCTAGAACTGAGGGCCCTCCCTTTAAAAGCTCCGTATTTCTGCCTATGTTCAGGAAATTTGGATTTTAAGATGAGATAGTCTTCCATTTTTCCTCCTTTGACGGCAAACTAATAAATATTCTCTTTCCTCCTGCCCGAAACACTTGTTCTCATTCTTCTGATGCTGCCTCGAGGACAAGTGCCGAGGTTTCGGTAACACGGCGCTGGCCACAGGGCCTCTTGCCACCGACCGCCCTGTGGACTGCAGTGGCCAACGAGTGCAGCCCCACCCTAGGCCGTGGTGACAGCCCTGGGGTTGGCAGACACCACCGATGGCAAAGTGGAAATTTATTTTATTTGCATGCCAATCGTCATTCCTATTTCACTCTTGAAAACATGTGTTCTGTAAGGACAGCCTTGCTGAAATAACAGGAAAAGATCTAGTTCTGCAATTTTCTAATAACAACTAAAGATCAATCCTATGAGCTCTCGCTCTTTCTCTCCCGAGCTAGCAGCACCCTGCAGGGACTGTCTTCACAAACATCTGAAAAGAGCTGAGAGACAGAAAGGAAATGGAAATCTTTCTCTTTACATTCACCAGCTCACAGCCTGTGGAATCTGTTTCTGTGCCTCTAGCAGTTCCTGAGAAGCTCCTGGACAGACAGCAGGGGGTAAACTCCAGGCCTTCCTTTCTGCCCCAGACTCCCCTGGGACAGGCTGACTACATCTCAGAGATAGCCAAGCCTCCAGGAACGGAAGAAACAAGAAAGACATGTCTAACACCTGCCTGCTTATTACGCCACAACAATTGCTATTTTTTCTCTTTCTCTTTGTCCCCATAAAAGCAGCAAGCCACCTGGCCTCACGGCTGGCATCTCCCTTCTCTTTCTTTGGGATGCCACGCCATCTCCCTGCTCTCCCCCCCTTTCTCTCTCTCTCTCATTCTCTCTGTCCTAAAGGATAAAATAAACTTTTTTGCTTTTATATATTAATCTCTGCGTGAGAAATCTTTCTCCCCCACGCTTTGAGCATCTACTAGGCTTTCCACCCTAACATGCTCCAAAGTGGGACCCCTAAACATCCCTATCCTCATCAGGCAGCTTTCGTTTATTCTTCTACATGCTACACTTGAACTCAATTCTCAAGGAAATGTATTAGTAAAAGTCTTCCTGATGTTTCAGAAAAAACAGAGAGCAGATTTATTGTGAGCACTGGGATATTTCACAGCAACGGCACTGCAGGCGTTTCCCCTCCGTGGCTGTCAGGGAAGGTCTCGTGCTTCTCCCAGCGTGGCCTTCCTGGGCAGGGGGCAGCGAGTCCATCCTGGCCTTGGTTGGGGCCTGGGCTGGGGCTGTCACATATAGGATTTCTCTGTACCAATCCTGACGGGGTAGGAACTGTCACTGCTGTTCTACAGAGGAGAAAGAAACCAGGGCCCCAGAGCAGCTTGCCCAGGGTGGAGGGTCTTAACTCACAGGACATCAAAGCCACCATACCCTAAGTTTTGGCCTTTGCGTGACTAGGCTGAAACCCCAGACCCTCTTGGTAACTGTGGTTTGGTCCGAAAAAAGAACTATAGACTACATCGCACCTGGCTGTCATGCAGAGGGGAGCTTTAGGCAAATCTGGCCACGTGACGTGCCAGTCCATTGTTCTGAGTCCCTGCCTGAGCCTGAGCAGAAGTATTTTAGGGCCAGCTCACGTGCTAGTTCCAAGTGCTCTGGTTGGGCTAATGGAAAATGTATCTGAACATTAGTGATAGATGTTACTAACTGGCTGCCAGTACCAGCTGAAAAACACTGGCTTAAACAAAAAGTGGGCTCCTTTTCCATGAGGTCATGAGAAGCCTGGAGGTTGGCCAGCGCTGGCATGGGGGACTGCCCCCATCACTGTCCCAGGGTCCCCCGCCAACCTCCCTCCACAGGGAAGAGGGTGGCATGGCTGGGGTCCTCAAGGAGCTCCCGCTGGCCCAGCCCCCTTTGATGCAGCTACCCCGAAGCCCTACTTGACCATGTCCACGTCACCCCTGGCTGGAACTCAGTCCCAGGGCCACCCCCACCTGCAAGGGTGGTTGGGAAATGATGCACCAACAAAATCAGGGTCTGTTGCTGAGCAGAAGGGGTGCAACTATCAGTTTCTGCCACAGTGGTTGCCAACGTGCTATTAGAACTCCTGCGCCCGCCCCTTTCTCCTTCTGCCCTGGATGGGAGATCAGTAGGTGTTCAGGGTGCGGGGAGCCTGAGGCCCCAGGCCCTGCTCTGCCAGAGATGTGGCTCCTTCCAGAGCAGCCGCCTCTAACTTCTGGGTGTGTTTCAGGTTTTCCGGAGCCTTGGGAGAGTTTCTGTGTCACCACGTCTCTTCTGGGTTCCCCAAACGCTTCCTGTGTGAGGCGCCTTGTGGATGGCAGCCCATGCTCCCGCCCTGGCCTCCCCCACCCCAGGCACTGTCACGGCAAAGACTCTGCAGGTTTGAGCAGTCAGTGGCCCTGAAAGATGGTGGTGGCCCAGCCAGTGACCAGTCATCAGAAAGGCCACCACTTTCCCAGGTGCAGGCTGGTGGGTGGGAGGAGGCCCGGGGGCCACCTGCTGGGGAGGGGTGGGCCTTGACCCCGCACCCAGGCTGTTTACCCTCGCTTTCCAAGACAAGGGCGGACCAGGGTCTGAGCTGACTGACCGTGGCTGGCCAGCCCCAGCCCCTTACACCAGGCCTGCCGTACACACCACCTCAGCCCGGGCTCTGCACCCACATCCAGACAGCCAGGGTGGCTCCAGTTCAGCCATGACCACAGGGTCAGATGGACCTGCCCTCTCTGGGGTGAGGCACCCATGGAGGAGGGGTGACAAAGGCCAAGAGGGACTGCAGTACCGTGGGGAGAAGAAGTCCCTCCCAGCCTGGATGGCCTCTGCAAAAAGGAGTGCACACGGTTCCCAGTGCAGAGAGGAAGGGCCCAGCCCTCTGGGCCAGCCCTCAAATCTCTTTCCCAAAGGCAACTGATTTCTACCAAGTTCTTAGGTGTTCCTTGGGATATTTCCATGTGCATACAGGAAATAGCTTTTCAATGTTTTTTATGAAAATGGTAACCCAATATACATTGTGCTGAAAGCTGCTTAAAAAAAACCAAACAATGTATTTATTATATCTCGGAGAACATTTCAGACCAGCACAGCTAGCATTGCCTCCTTTTGCAGGGCTGCAGAGTATCGCATTGTTGCATGTACAGGAATTTTATGACTTCCCTCCTGATAGAGCTTTGGGTTGTTTCCTGTTTGGGGCCAGTCTAAGAGATACTACAATGAACATCCTTGTTCTTATCTTTGGGTGCTTTTGCAAATATTTCAGGACTGAATGCTTAAGTGGAATTGCTAGGTCAAAGGGTACGTGCATTTGAAATTGGGGTAGATACGGCCAAAATGCCCTCTAAGGGACAGCCTCGAAGGAAATCACCTCCTCTTTAGTCCACCCTCCACTCAGCAGTCAAAGTGATTTTTAAAGACAATTAGATCATTTAATACTCCTGCTTGAAACTGCCAAGAGCTTCAGTGGAGACCCACACTTGTTATTCTATGCTGAGGTGGCCCTGTGCACCCCCTCTCATGGCCTCAGCCATGCCAGCCTTCCTTCTGTCCCTCCAATGCAGCCGCTTGGTGCTACCACAGGGCCTTTGCACATGCAGCCCTTCCATCTGGTGCCCTTAGAGCTCTGCCAAATGCCTCCCTCTCATTATTTAGTCTCAAACGGCCTGCCCCACTCTGGTTAAATGTAGCCAGCAGTCCCCAACATTTTTGGCACCAAGGACCATTTTCATAGGAGACAATTTCTCCATGGACTGCGGGGTGGCGGGGAGGATGGTTTGGGGATGATTCAAGAGCATTACATTTATTGTGCACTTTATTTCTGTTACTGTTACATTGTAATATATAATGAAAAAATTATACGACTCACCGTGGGTTGGGAACCCCTGCCCTAGGCCATTAGCTACCAGTTTCCTAGGTTTATGGTCTGGCAGCTCTGTCATCGCACCTGTCTGTGTGCTCACTGTCACTTCAGCCTGTCCAATCTTTGCTGACTTGAGGGCGGTAAGTGGCATTTGGCTGCTGCTGTTACTGTTGCCTTGCTGTTGGGGGTGCTGGCGTTGAGGTTTATGGCTGTGTCACTTTATCATTCAGCTGCCTTCTCGAGCCCCTGACCTGCTTGCTGTCGGGTTTCTCTTTCTTACTGACCGCTGCAAACGCTTTGTACCCGAGGTAAGCGAGTTATTTGTCTCTCGTTTGTGTTGCAGATATTTTTTCCCAGTTGATTGTTCACCTTTGGACCTTGTGGTATTTTTCCCATGTAAGTTTCTAATTTTCAGGTAGGCAAATTCATTAACCATCTCCTTGTGATTTCTAACTGTGGTGTGAAGAGGTCCCCTCACTGGGGCTGGGATTTGCCCAGTCTGGTGGCAGGTGGTGCAGAGCGTAGGCTTGGGACAGGGGACAGAACCTGGTTTGCATTTGGGGGTCATCTGGGCAGCTGTGGGGCACTGGTTAGACAGGAGAGGGAGAACGGTGACCCCCAAATCCCTGCTGGGGGACCAGGGTGGGAGAATGGCAGGGAGGTGGGCAGGAGGCCCAGCCCCTCAGCCCCCTGGGACTCGGGACCTAGGCTGGTAAAAGAAGGTGGGGCACTCACTTTCCCCACGCTGCTGCGACAGAGCGGCTGTCCCCACCCACACAGACGCCGCAGGGGAGGGGGCAGCCTGCACATGGCCACAGTGGGCCCAGGAGGGACCCAGTCTGTGCTGTAGTCACGAGCGTTCAATAGAGGCCACGTCTTCACTCTCTTGAGAGTCTGTTTATTTTCAGATAAAAAGAATCACATCTGCCAGCATACCCCAGCAAATATTAAGTTTGATCTTTATAATTTAATTTTAGAAAAGGGTCAACGAACTTGAGCCAGAGGATGGTTTCTCATTCAAACTACTGTTCTGGGTTAAGCAGCCTCAAGTGGTCATTTTTGGCAAAGATGTGGTATGTGTGCACACGTGTGCATGTATGTGCTCATGTGTGCATGTGTGTAATGTGCATGCACGCGTGTGCATAATTTACAAAAATGTTTGCCGTTGTACCCATAAATCCCGTCAACAATCTCCCTTTCGCGCCCTGCTGTACATGTGCGCAGTGAATGTTCAGCAAATGCATAACTGGGGATGAGCCCCATATGATGTGATTTCACAACCAGAGGCCTAACCGCGGAGATATTACTTAATTTGTTAAAGTGATAAACAAGATTATTATGTGCAAACAAACAGGGCTTGTGCTCCAGCTGTATCCAAATTTATTTTACAAAGCTGTAAACACAAGGCCCTTTCTCAAGTCTCACTGATTGAGTTTCTCCTTCCTTTTGTCGGCAGGAGAAGAATGTGGAGGCTAAGCTGGTGCTCTCTGAGCTCTGTGCCTCTGGGCTTTCCGCTGTGGCACTTAAAGGAACCCATTCATTCCCCGGATTGGGCAACGCTCCTCTCCCGGGGTCCTTCTGGGGGTTTCTCGCACAGAGACTTTCTAGAGCAGGGAGACATCTGATCTTGGCTTGCCTGACCCAGGCTGCTGCCCTGGGGACTCAGGAGCTTGTGAAATGTGCTGAGAGTCCGGGGTCCCAGGGGGAAAGGGCAGGGGTCACAGCCCTTCTCCCACCCTGCCCTGAACTGCTTCCCAAGTGAGAGCCTCTAGTGTAATTCCATCAGACCTGGGCATGGAAACGGGCAGGCCTTTCATGGCAGGAAGGCCCAGCCCCCCTTTGTGTGACCCAGCCCAGAATGGGGTCCCCTGCCCCTGCTCCGGGAAGCTGATGGAGGAAGGAGGAGGCCCCACCCAGCCAGATCCCATGGTCTTCCCTGGGGCTGTAAACCCAGCACTGGGTGGGGTGGTATTCAGGTAATTCTGCCCCAAGAATTAGAGAACCCTTGAACCAGCACCAGGCCAGTAACTTCTCAGTGCTTCTTAGCAGCAAGGGGCTTGGGGAGAACTCCGGCCATCTTCTGGGTCCTCGGAGGACTACAGGCTGCTGGCAGAGGGGTCAGGCGGCAGCCCCGGGCTGGCCAGCAACTCGGGACAGTCATTCCACAGGAATTACCTCCTCTTGCGCGCGCAAGCCTCCAGCCGGCCCAGCTCCTCGTAGGACTGGTAGAAAATGTCAAACTCCCTAGCACCCCAGCCCCTCCAGACAGCGAGGCACCACTCCGTGTTTTCGTTTTCAAAGCCACATACAACAGTGTCCTTTGCCACCACAGCAGCATCCGCCAGCACCCTGCAGAGAGAGGGGGTCTGAGAAAACTCACAGGGGTCCCCACTCGGGAGGGGTCAGGCCCCTTGCCCTGTGCCTCCTTGGGAGGGCAGAACTGGCCGGGGCGGGGCGGGGGGGACGTGCGGGGAGGCATTGCTTCTCCCTGCTGCTCCAGCCTGCGGGCTGAGGCTTTGCAGAGTCACAGAAGGGCCAAGAGCAATCAAGTCACGTTCTTGGGCACTGTCTGTAAGGGTCCGACTCCCTGGGAGGCCACGGATGCAATCAGAGCAGGCAACCTCGCCTCAGGCTCCGAAGCATCCAGAAAACACCATCAACTTGAATTCCTGCTGGTGAATGGAATGACCGAGTTTAAGCTTTAACTTACTTCCCTTGCCACTAAGCTCATGTGATTCTTCTCCCACTCTGTTTCCACGTGTTTAGGAAATACAGGGTAACAGATTAGGCAGAAAACCTGCTGCCCAAAAGTCCTAACCACATTCGTGTTTTTCAGCCTGTGACTGCTTTGCAGGACCAGTGGGTGCACTGCAAGTTTCCTTTGGGGCCACAGTGGACAGCTCCCTGTGGCCTCCCTGCCTGGGTGGTGCCCCCATGGAGGCCACCTCTGAGCACATACTGTCTGCACTTCCTCCTTCTGTGCCCAGTGTGCGCCCTGCATGACACAGAGGCTACCTGCAAACCAGGATGTCCAGAGGCCTCTGACTCCCTTTTGGCCTTGCCAGGGCTTCCTTTCAGCTGGCCACCTGAACCTCTTTGTTCTTAGAGTGAGAAAGAGATAAAACCAGGCTTTTGGGGACGAACAGAAAAAGTAACATCAGGTAAAAATTAAGGGACACTAACGGCAGGTATGCCAAGGTCACCAATCTGGGTTCTGCAGACCCACTTACTTCAGAAGCCAGACCTGCAAGGTGGGACTCCTTCTGCTCAAGGCTGCCACCCACACTCGACTGGGGCTCAGGAATAAACCCAGATCTTGTTTCTAGAACCACTTGCAGAGCAAGGGTCGCTGCCCCAGGACTCAATGGGAAAAGCCAATGCTGGGCGCAGGGAGTGGAACTGCCTAGATGTTTCCCTGGCCATGGTCCTGCTCTGGAAGGAAAAGGTTGAATGGGGTTTCTCCACCCCTTATGCTCCAGATGAGAGAAAAATCCACTTGCCCGCGGATGGGTGGTAACTCATGCTGCGGAGAAACAGGCCTGGTGTGAAGTGGAAGCGCTCTGAAGTGTACACCCCCCACCCCCCACACACGTATGCATGGAGAGGCTTTCCATAAGGGAGATTTACCGTGTGGGGCTCAATAGCCAAAGCAAGGGGTGTAAATATTGCCAGAGTGGCGTGTGGCACCAGATTCATATTGCCCCAGCCACGTAGACCGTGTTTGGGGCAGGGTGGCCTGTTCAGAACACCCCCATGGGGAGACTGGCATCCACCTACAGGTGGGTCCGGAGCCATGCCTGAGCCCAGGTCAGGCAGGAGCTTCGACCCCAGGCTTGGGGATGGCAAGGATGGAGATGGCAAGGTGTGTCCTTGTCATCTGGCCCCACCTGGTGCTGTACAGGCAGGTGGGGCACCTTGGGCAGGGCTCTCCTGCTTGGCAGGAAGAACAGTGAATCACCTGTATGGATCGATCCCCGTTTCCCCATTTCGACTGTCGCTGAACTCTGGCCCTGGAGACATAACCCAGGTGGGGCACCTGGTCTGCAGGTGATTGGGTATCCCAGAAACAGGCAGCCATGGCCAGTGCTGAGCCCCTAGGAGCTGCCTGGGGGACTCCCCCTGGTTCTTGTTTTGCCTCATGGCCACATTGGTGGAAGCCGCTGTTTATTTGTGAGAACAGAAGGGCAGCAGGGCCATTGTGCAGCACCTGGCGGTGGGGCCCTAGTTCCCGTGCCACTGCCCTGGGCCCCAAAGAGCGGCGCCTCAGTCTTACCCGTGCGGGGTCAGCTCTCGGGCTTTTAGGACAGCGATGACTCGGCCCCGCTGGGCGCCCCCGTCCTTCTCCAGCCCAATGACGATAACATCGCCGCCGCGCCTAAGAAACCAGAACCGAGAAGGGGAAGTGCTTTTGTCCGCGGCTGTGTCTCTGGGGGAGTGGAGCCGGCGTGCAGAGAAGCACATAGGTGGGTAACAAACATGAGTTTTTGCTAACGGATTAAGTTACAGAGACGGTACGGACCCGAGGCAGAGGAGAACTTTCCCAGTGGAAACTTAATCACAGTTGGTCGCGGCTTTCCTTTTGCAGTTCCTTGAGCTCTCTGGTGGGCAGATGAGCTTTAGCGCGGCCATTCTTAGATTTGCTAAAGAGGTCAGCCCAGATTCCCAAATTGAAGGAGCAAAGCCTCCTTGGAAGAACAGCTCCCAAGGGACGGCCATGCTATGGTTCAGGAAGCCCCGGGGCTCCCCTCACTCCACCCCCACAGCAAGAGCAGCAGGCATGCCCCAGATGGCACCCCCATCTTGGGAAACTTACCTGGGGACCCAAATGAGGTCTTTGACGGCAAGGACCTTCACGGCCTGCAGGTGCTGGCTGAAAGTCTCCCCGTCCATGGGGCTCAGGTCGTGCTCGGACCTGTCGGAGGCAGCACTGGGCTCGTGCAGCCTGTCTGAGTCCTCACAGTCCGTGGAGAAAGGCACACTGGAAGAGCTTGCCGGGGAGCTGGGCAGGCTTGAGGGAGACCTGGCAGCCCGGCGGGGAGGGGACGAGGAGTACGAGGACATGGAGCAGTAGTCGGTCAGCGAGTCCTGGTGGGTCAGGATCTGTGTGCCCCGCTCCTCGCTGTACATGATGCTCACGTCCGCGATGGGCTCCCCCTCCTTCAGGCTGGCCTCATGGATGCCCAGGGGTTCCGTGTCCAAGGGCTGCACGGGAAACATGTCCCTGAGGGGGCTGGGGTCCCCGCAGAAGTACCGGGCGCACAGCTGGTAGGTGGCTGAATGGTACATCACCAAGGAGTTGGCCTTGTCGTCCAGGCACCAGACGACCTCCTCCCCCCTGCCCTCAGAGCTGCATACGACCGACGTGACCACCGAGGGGGCCGAGTAGGGCTCCAGCCGCCTGCTGATGTCCAGGGCTGCGCAGTCAATGACGAGGAGGCCTGGCCCGTTGCTGTACCAGACCTCGGACCCGCTGTTGACCACCTCCATGGCCTTCACCGGGTAGGGATTCTGCCGCACATCTTCGTCGGGGATGCTAAACTTGGACCTGTTAGCTGTGTGCGAGCACAGGTAGGAGCAGCTGTCGGTCGGGGCACCCCGCACCACAGGAAACACAGCCACGAGCCCGTCAGCCAGGCCTGCCAACACCAGGTAGGAATTCTGTGGGGCCGAGACAGGGATGCGTCATGCCCTTTGGCCTCACGCATCCCAGGAGAGACGCAGAGTGGTACCAGACTCATCTCCGTACACATCAGGCAGGTACCCGCTTTCCACCTATCCGCCCTGGAGGAGCAAAGCTCTTACAAAGGCCGGGGCTGCCAGTGGGAGCTTCTGGGCCAGCTCCCAAGGAGGCCCTGCTGAGCCACACCACCCTCCCTGCGGTAAAGAGAGGCCCATGACACCAGCGAGGTGCCTGGCCCACATGGCCCTGCCTCCAGGTGTGCTGGCTTCTTGCCGCTTGAACAGCAGGAGGCTACCTTCTCCTCAAGGCCACCCACCGATGCTTCCTTCAGAGGCAGGACACGGTGTCCCCCTCCCATGAACACTGCTGGTTAATGTGACAGTGGTTGTAGGCATGGTAGGCGTCTGCGTACTGCCTCCTGCCTGTGCCCGCACTAGGGGAGAGCTCTGTGGGAGCAGGGGCTGGTCTCGTGCCTGCCACTGTCCCCTCGGTGCTGACCTGGCACAGGAAAGGGCTAAGTCCCATTCATCTCGGTGGTCCTGTGATTCCACACGGACAGTATGTGTTTGCTGAACTAATTCTGGAAGAAACTGCTTTCAACTCAACTCTCTTGTGGAGGCACGTCTCGGCCCACATTCTAGCTTACATCTTGTCTGAAGTGCCTGCGGTCCAGCTCATGTTGGTGGGGTCCTCGGGGTGCCCCCACCCTGCAATGAGGCATGAGCTCTTCTGCAGCCACCAGAGGTCACCGGGCAGAGGACAAAGTTGCAGGGACAATGCTGAATGCTGGGCCCGCCCCCAGACCCCTCCCCAGAGCACTTCCCAGACTAGAGAGGGGAACAGAGAGCAGCTTCGAAGCCCAGGGGCCAAGTCGGGCTGTGGCGTGGGTGGGGAGAGTCTGCAGAACAAAGCTGGAGCCAGGACACTGCAGGCAGCCTCGTGCCAGGTGGGGTGCATGGCAGGAAGCCTCCTTGTGGGGGCTGGGAGAACTCGGGGGCGTGGCTGTCCGAGGTTGTCAAGTGGCTGGCCTGTATGTAGCTCAACATCCAGAGCAACAAGCCCTAAGAAAGTTTGCCATAATCCTTCGTCAGGATTCTAGGGAAAGAAGGCAGCCAAGGCAAACAGGCTTGAAGTCTCTATCTGGAGTCCTGGCTCAGCCCGGGCCAGGGTGGTGAGCGCCACGTCCCAGCTGGGTGTGAAAGCGAGTGCGAGTGCGAGAATGCAAGGTCTGCCCTGCACAGCTGCGGGCAGCACGGCCTCCGAGGGGGCAGGCACCCTGCACAGAGCCGGCTTTATTCCCTCCGGTCGTGCGGGAGGTGGTGCCCTGGCTGGGGCTCGGGCCGGCGATGGCCTTCAATAACACTCTGTGCCTTGCTCTCTTGTGTCCTGGTGTGGGCCGGGTCCCGAGCTGCCCAGCCTTGCCTGTGGGGCCACAGTCATAAATGACTCTAAGGTTCATTTCGTACCTGTTTTCAATTTCTTTTTTTTTTTTTTTTAAGAAATCAAATTGAAGAAGGGTGGAGAGAAGAGCTCACACATTTTGTGACTGTCAGGAAGTAATAATAATGCTCACTCACATTTACCAAGTGTGCAGCCCAGAGCTGGGGTATGTTAGGCCCAGAGATCTATCTCACCGTGTCTTACTGTCCCCATTCTGTAGATGGGAAAACTGGATTGCGCCAGCAGGCTCCTCAGCGCAGACAAAACCAGAATTGCCTGAGCCGTGCCCGAGTCCGGGGAGGGCAGCAGAACCTGGGAAAGCCGGGCAGCCGCCTCCCATGGAAGGGCAGCTTCTCACGGCTCTCGATCTCACTGAATAGGAGGCGGTTTGGGAGAGGAGGAGGGGGGCTGGGATGTCGGGGCCCGGCACAGAGTGTGGTTCTGATGGGGAGGGGTGCAGGGCCAGGGCAGGGTGGGGGCCTCGCAGAGGCTGGGTCTAATCCCATGGTGCAGCGGAGCTGGCCGGGCCTGGGGCTGGGGAGAGAACCATCCGGACTTCATTTGGAAAGGCCAGGGCGGGAGGTTAGAGGTGAGTCTGCAGGACAAAGAGAGACTGAGGTCTGGGGCAGACAGCACTTGAGAGGCAGCAGAGGTGGGTAGGAGGAGACACAGGTGCCCACAGGGGTCGGGAGCAGGACCCCCAGGGCCTGGTGACTGAGTGGCCATGGGGAGATGCTGGCCCAGGCAAGAGGCTCCTGATGCCACTGCTCTCTGCTGCTATCAGCCGGGGAAGGACACACTCCCAACTGCTCACTTGCACCAACAAGTATTTCACCTGAATCGGGGTGTGGCATTTGCATGGGATCGGGGGCTTTCCACGCAGCCCTCAGTCTGGCCAGGCACTTAGGCTTTTGCAAACTGGAAGGGCACGAATGTCAGCCCAGGTCCAATGTGATCTTTCCTCCTCAGGCTGTGACCTGGTCAGGTGGTCCCAAAGGGGTGGCTCTTCTGCCCCCACTGCCCCTCCCCCCAGTCTAGACCCACCCCAGCAGGGAAGGGGGTCAGAGACCTGCATACCTGCCACCCCTCTTACCTCACCTTTTTAATAACAGGCACTGCCAAGAAGCAGGTGACAACAGCTGGAGTGTCCAAGGCCCGCTGGGGCATGTTTAAGGGGCACATGCCCTTGAGGCTGTAGATGTAGATTTTCTGGTCCTGCAGAGGCAGACGAGCCCACTGTGAGACCCGGGTTGGAAAGTGCCTGGCATTTCCTATGGGAGCGCACTCGGTCTTGGGGTTCCCCTATGGGTCTTGAAAAGTAACATGGATTAAGGCGTTCTGGTTGGTTGCTTATGTATTTCTGCTCTTCGTAGAAACTTTGAAAAGTACAGAGTAGTCTAATGAAGAAAAATAAAATTGCCCAGAGAAAACTACTATTGGGGTTTGGGAGAATAGCCCCCAAAGTTTTCTGTGGGTATTTGTGTGTGTGTGGTACTAGCAGAAGACTTCTCAATTATTTTATTCACGTGACCATACATCAGGCAGAACCCCTGTTCTCACTGTTCTATGAGCGAATGATGAAGGGGCTGATGTGGACCACTTACGACGTGAGTGTACCATCATTTGGCTAATCTGTTGTCAGGTGTTTAGTCCGTCTCCAAGTTTCTACTACCATGAATTATACTGGGATGAACATTCTTATAGACCTTTGTGTTTGTGTGTGTGTGTGTGTGTGTGTGTGTGTGTGTGTGATCTTAACACTGAAATTACCGAGGCTTAAGCAGTGTGAGTACTTCTGAGATTTCGGATCCATATCTGAATCATGCTTCCAAAGTGCCCTCCAGAAATGTTGCATCAACCTACCCCCCAACCCGTGGCCTCGGGGCATTTGTGTTTGGCCATTCCTCTCTGATTTCTCAGGAGACGGCTCTTTGGGCCTTCCACTGACTTCCCCAATGTGAAGGCAAAAGGGCTTCAGAGGCGAGTGGATTTGCTGTGTAGACCCAGCAGCGTGATGGGAAACCCAGGCACTGCACCAACCTCCTGGGTTTCTCCTCCTACTCGGTCTCCACACCCAAAACGCTTCATCCTGAATCCTGGCCACCAGCCAGTGGCTGGCAGGGTTGAGCTGCCCGTGGTCACAGGCCGCTGCTTCATGGGATTGATGCCACTGCTCTGGGGCCGGCACCGGGCTGAGCTGGGGGTCATCTGAAGGTCCAGTGGACCTGGTGTCCTGGATCTTTACGAACCTGATCCCCCCAGGGGTGTACCCAGTGAAGCCCACCTCGCCCAGGGCCCTGGGGGAGGCGGTTACCTCGGTGGCGGTCCACAGGGAGCTCTGGACCTTGAGCTGGCAGCTCAGCTTCATCCCCGGGCAGCTCATCCTCTGCACTTCCAGAAGGCCCTTCTCTGTGTTCACCACCGTGTAGTTCCTGAACCGGCAACAGCTGTGCAGTCAGTGCTGAGTGGCTGGGGCTGCCTCCCTCCCTGAGCCTGGCCTGTTAGCTTCGGGCCTCCTCCACCCCCTGGAACTCAGTCATGTCGCCGTGTTATGCGACAATCAAGGACCATCCTTCACGGCACTTGCAGAGCCAGGTTCTGCCTGCCGGGGAATGATTGAACGTTATGGGCAGAGAAAGGGTGTTGCCAATGGGAAGAAAGACGCTCTTCTTTCTGTGACCTCTGAGGGTTGAGACAGTTGCCCCCAGCGTGAAGGAGTCCTCCACTAAGACCACGCACCGCCTTCCCTCTGGACATGTCCTCCCCACCCCAGTAATGTGGGAGGTCCTTGATGCAGAGTGGACAAAGCCAAGGCTATAGACGAGATGGGTGAATTCTGGAGTAGCCTGGGGTGGTGCGGGGTGGGCTCAAAACATGCCCCTCACATGGGTGCTCTGAGAATGCCTGTTGTTGATGAGATGTGGCCGTTAGCCCACCGGACCCTGCTGTCCCCAGCATCGCCACTTTCCCATGCCCTTGGTAGGCGTCCTTGGGTCTACTGCATGGGACAGGAGCCCAGAGCTGGCAGGGTGGGGAGCTCTGTGCCCCCCACAGGACACAGCTCTCCCCCAATCCACAGAACATGTCAAGCTAGCTGATAGGAGTTCTCAATGTCAAGTTTTTCCTGCCATCAAATTTTGGAAACCTTTGCCACCATTGATAATATGTATTTGCAGGTGATAGAAATGGTAGAAAAAATAGCAAACAAAAACTTTTTCAAAGTTATATGTCTACTTTTTTCAGTTTTTTAAAATGCATTAAAAAAAAAATTAGGATAGTCTAAATAGCTGTTACTTTGAAAAAAGCTAAAAATATAGAAAGTCATAAAGAATAATATACCCTTCCCTATTCCCTCCAACCAGAATTTTGCCATGTATGGACCTTGTTTATCTGTTGGGCTTCCCTTCCTTCCCTCCTCCTTTCCTCCTGTAATTTAGGGATGACTGCAGTCTCATTGCCCTGTGCTCTGGCCAGCACCCCACACTCCCTGAGAGCTTGGCCCTTCTTCAGGCTGGCGGTGGGTTTTAAAGGACTTCGTAGGTCACAGAGAGAGGCTCTCTCTTGCCACCAGGGAAGAGCTTTCTGTGCCATGAGCAGAATTGTCTCAGGTATCCAACGTGTGTCTGCAAGACTGAGAAGGTAAAGCAGGTGTCCCCAGGGGGATGCAGCAGGGCCTATCCCAGTACCAACAAGCCCAGGTTGGCTCTTGAGTTCCTCTGGCAGGTCCTCAGAAATCTCTGATGGTGTTCTTGCTTCTGGGATGTCAGATGCTGCAGGCCCATTCCCTGCCCCAGACCTGGAATCAGCCATTTCACGAGCCCTGGTTCCCTCTGGTCCTTAGAGACCACCCTCTGGGTCGTAGGGGTGCTCACTGCTATTTGCTTAGTCCTTGTTTCCAGGCCTTCTCAATGGGCAGAGCCAGGAAATAGGAGTTTACTTTTCTTCAAATATATCATGAGGCCACCCATCAATTCGGAACTCAGTCTGCATCTACAAGGCTGTCTGGAAAGTATCCAGCCATGTTATATGTTCTCGTTACATTAACAATGGCTGGATACTTACGGGGCAGCCCTTTATTTCCCCTTTAGCCCATGATGAAAATCACAGTTTCCAAAGACAGCAACATAATTGCTCATTAACCTACCCTACAACCACAAGCAACATCTTAGAATAACAATAACACTACTACCAGCAATGTAACTACTGAAAACTGTTGAATATGTATGTTTGCTTTTTGCTTTGTCGTCAGAGTGCATCCCATTGGGAAGGCGTGGCTCACGGCCGTGCAAGAGTAACTTCTTTCTTTAGGCCATCGTCTCTCAGAGTGTGTCTGTGTCACAACACTTGGTCCCAGTGCATAAAATATGGTGCGAACTCACCGAGACTGACCCAAAGGACACCGCAAAGCCCGGGTTTTGAGCTTCACTTTATCTGAGCCTTGTCTGATCTTGGCACTTGCCAGTGTGTGCCATGAGGCCCACTGGGAGACTATTCTTGCCATAAAAGGCTCTTTTGCCTTTGCAGATGTTACACCAGGTAGTGGAAGAGGCAACATACCCTGGCTGGGCTGAGGGTTCCCACACAAGATGGGGATTTCCTGGAGATCTCCAAGTCTTTGATGCCATCTTCCCAGTACCCTGGCCTCTCGTGGGACCTCCTGCACATCCCTCAGTGATTTCTCCTCCACTCTGCCCCAGCACCGTCTCCCAAGGTCGCCCCACAGATCCCCTCTTTACTCCTGACCGTGCCCCTCCCACCTACCTGGTGTCAAGCACCCATTGTCTGACCAACATCTACTAGTTTTTTGGTTCATGCCTCCTAGTGCCATAACTCTCCAAGAGCTTTTACTCTACCATGACCTAGGGGCCTTTGGTACTTTCCATTGTAACCCCCCTCCCCCATTATGGCCTCACTTTGGTCCCGTGGTCCCTGTTTATAATCACTCCCTTGGAAACACTCTCAACTCTCCCTCTCATTCTCCCTCCTGGCAAAGCCCCAGCTATGCTCAAAACTGCCTCATTGCCTCTCCTGTGATCTGAAGCTGGAGAAAGTCACACAGCCAGGTGGATGGTTCTCATTTCAAACACGCGACCTCCCACCCAAGCGGGCCTCAGTGCTGCCTGCAGGCACCTGGCTTTCTCCAGGTGACTCAAACCTCCTCTTTCCTCCTTGAACATCCAGACCTCTCCCCACTCGCTCATCTTTTCTGCCACTTTGCTGAGAAAAAGACCTGCAAGTAGGGAATGCCCACGAACTCTTGTTTCAGAGTAACCCTTCTGCCTGGCTCTGTGTCCCCTCCCCGTCTCACTTTGCAGCCACTGCACTCCAGGAACTGGCCTCTCTCCCACCCCCAGCATCATTGCCCCCCACCATAATCCATCTACGAAGGGCTCTCAGCTTAACAAACCCTCCCTTCACTTGTGCCCCCACACTCCTGGCAGACACCACACATTTCTGGCATCTCCTAATCCCAAAACTGCCCATGTGTGTCCATCTGTGCGGACCCAGCTTTCTCTCTCCCTGCTCTCTCTCGAGTGGACTCTAACCAGGCTTTGGATCCCACTGTCCCCTAAACAGTTCTCCCTGCAGTCATCATTGACTCATGTTCCCAAGTTCCACAGTGGCCTCCCACCCTGAATCCCAGCAGGGCAGGGCAGGTGTCAGGAGGTACCTGGACTCCTCTTTCCCGTCCCAGAACACCACGGTGTACTCCTGGCCCTGCGACGAGAAGAAGGCCGTCTGCTTCCCGCAGGGCAGCACGTACATGAAGGTGGCGAAGGTCGGGTCCTTCATCTGACTGACCACTGACAGGGCCAGTGGTCGCTGAGGGAGAGAGGACACCAGGGCATGAGCAAGGTCACTTACAAGCAGATCGGCGCTGATTCCACCCAGGAGATCAGCCGGCGCTAACTGGGGGGAATGAAGATGGTCTACACACTTGGGACCAGACCTAAGCAAGGGACTTCAGATGCCAGAAACAAAACCATCCAGGTGTCCGGGTCACCACTGGTCTTGGCACTTGAGCTCAGTGGGTCAGGTTAGCCTAAACCGCAAGTATTCCACCCCACGCTCAAGGACACACAGTCCTCTTTTGTTTGTTTGTTTTAGAGATGAGGTCTCCCCAGTTGCCCGGGCTGGAGTGCAGCGGCTATTCACAGGCATGATCACTGTGCATCACAGCCTTGAACTTCTGGGCTCAAGTGATCCTCTTGCCTCAGCCTCCTGAGTAGCTGGAACTACAGGTGCGTGTCACTGTACCAGGCTAAGGACACAGATTCTTCTAATGAATACCTCATTTAATCCCAGATACGTTAAACTAGCTCTGTCTGATTTGATAAATGGAGTTTTAACCTTGAAACCACTGGCCTCTTCCAAAAAAAAAAGAAAAAAAGAAAAAAAAGGAACCAACAACAAACTATGAACTTTAACACTATAATATGACCCTGCTTCTCATGAGCAAGCCTCTCCTCACTACTTTACAAGGAGATACATTCTCTCTGCTCATGCACAGGGACTATATTCCTATAAAGAGGTTGATATACTTTGTTTGCATGATGAAATAACATAAAATTTGGGAGGGAAAGTTCATGTTTTCTAAGAGTGACACACAAAGAAACTGAAACTGGGTATGTGTTAGGAGAGTAAGTATCGCTCTCTAGAAGAGGTGAGCAGAGAAGGGTGGCCCAGTTGCTCTTAGAGAAGGGTGGGCAGGCAGCCACACGTGCACACTCTGGAGACCCACAGCCCCACCACATGGCAGGAGGTCCCGGGGCCCCGAGCTCTGTGCCCCAGGTACCTTCTCAGGCTTCGTGTCCCAGCATTCTATCATGAGTGCCTGGAGTCGATGGAACTGCACTTCCTCCGGCTGCCCCAGCACTGGGCGGATGCCCTTGGACAGCTTCTTGGCAATCTGAAGCTGGTGGTGGCCCAGTGCAGGACGCTGTCCTGACAGCAACTCATACAGCACCATTCCATAGGAGAACATATCTACCTGGGCAGAGAGCAAGCCAAGTCAGGTCCCTTGCCGGGCCCTGGGGTTTTCACAGGCTGGCCCTGATGGGGAGGGAGCAGGGAGACCCAATTAGACAAGGAAAACATGGGCCCTGTCCAAAACGAGATCATCATCAACTGTCTACCCATCTATCTGTCCAAACATCCAAGCCATCATCTGACCATGTCCTTCTGTGTATTTGTCTATCCATCCTCCCATCTGCCCATCCATCCATCCATCCGTCTGTCCTTCTGCACATTTATCCATTCATCTATCCATCCATCTGCCTGTCCATCTGATTGCATGTCTTTCTGTCCATTTATCCATCCATCTTCTTACCTTTCCTTCTTTTCATCTACCCATCCATCCATCTGAGTGCCCATGATACTGTCCATTCACCCATTGTCTCATCCACCCAGCCATCCATCCACCCATCCATCCAACACACACTGAGAACTTGCTGTCAGTCACTGATTAAGGACTCCATGGAAACCATGGTCCTTATCCTTGAATATCAAGACAAGGCAGGAAAACGCAGACCCTCAGCTTAACACGCTTGGTACTAGAAGAGCTGTGTATGCAACTCATAAAGGGGAGTGCTTCCTGGATTTCAACATGTTGTCTCCTCTAATTTTAATGGTCATAAAAAGGCCCAGCAAGGGAAGAGTTACATAGACACCCATACGGATCAAGAAATAAATTTTTAGTAAGAGAATGGTTGAGATAGACCTGAGAATTTTAATGTGAATTTTTATGTTATAATCTTAGTTTCAAGGTCAACACCTTGTCTGTGTCACCTGCTACTATGAAGCTCTTATTTTTGTAGCTCTGATTTGCCTTTTCTGTCTTGGGCAAAAGCCACAGTTGCTGAGCTAACCCACACAAGCAAAGATTACTTCTTAAAGCAACTAATCAATGACCCATCTGAAAATCACCAAAGAACAGGAAACTATAGACAAGGGGAATTTCAGTGCTGGGTGATTAGTTAACAAGGCTGGCGCCAGAGGCAACATTGCACTATGAGACGATTTCAAGTTGTCTGTGTGTCTGCCCCTATCAAACAGCGATCAGGGATGACTGTGATCAGAAGATAAACATTTAGTCATCATTTCAACTGAGGCTGGCCATGCAGTTCCCCAGGGAGGCCATGCTTGTCCTACCAGAATTCACCCTCTTCTCCTGGCTTGGCATTTGACTTGGCCAGCACCTTGTGGTCAGTATGTAAGGCTGGGAGCCTTTCCCATCCTTATTCTGTCTGCTCCTCATGAGCTCCCTGCAAGGCTGGTCCTGTGTCCCCATTTTACACATCTAAATGTGAATGGGGACCCAAATCCAGACTTATTTTTGTCTTGGACTCTTCATCCACTGTTTGCAGCCTCCACAACCTCTCTGAATTGAGCTTTTAGAATTCTGAAGCTACAGAGAAGCGACCCTTAGGCCACTGTGCCCTTCTGGTTCAAGCCAGAACCTCCCTCATTGAGCACAGGGCGAGGACAAAGTGTGCATCTGAGGGACACTGAGCCCTGAAGCCACAGGTGCCACCAGGACTGCCTGGCTGCCCTCAAACGGGGCCTGGGCTCCTGTATTGTGGGGCTGGGCCGGGCAGGTACCTTCTCGTCATACACGATGCGAGGCCGGATCTCGGGGGCCTGGTAGCCGGGAGTGCCCTCCACGCCCAGGGCGCCCTCGTGGAATGACTGCCTCGAAATCCCGTAGTCAGACAGCTTGATGTTGACGGGCTCCTTGACGTCGTGGGACCACACCAGAATGTTGTCCGACTTCAGGTCGCAGAAGATGATGTTTTTCTTGTGCAGGTAGGCCAGGCCCAAGGCAATCTGGTAGGCTATTTTTTGGGTGAGCATATGTCCCAGGGGCATAAAGGAAGAATCTCACAAAGAAAAAAATCAAACTGTGATTATAGTAACCATCTTCCTGTCTTCGTTACTATCTCCCCAAATGCTTTATGTTCTACGGACACGTTCCCACTACTCTCCGTGCCGGATGCCAGAAGGGACGGACAGCAACGCTGGTGAGTGAAATTGACGTTATAGCTCACCCATGGTATCTTATGCCTGGAACTGCTGGTATTTCTACTAAAAGAGCAAGTTCAAAATACCTAGAGTTCATCTCAGGCCAAGGTTGCCTTAGCATCACAGGGTGAGTTGCAGGTACAAGAACTTCATTAAAGAAAAAAAAAATCTTTCACTGAGGCAGAGTGATTGATTTTAATAGCATTTCTTCTTCCCTCGTCAAAAGGCTGTCTACCTCCGGCAGCTCTTTGGAGTTTAATCACCCATTTATCAAGGAGAATTACTTTAAAATTTCATTAAAAATTAAGATATGGTATCACTGACCCCCGCGGTCTTAGCACCGGTGGGCACGTGTGAAGTGTTATGGTTAAGGGAGTGATTTATGCGGCCAACGGGGGCTATTATTATCCTCCTTTTAGCAACTTCCTGGATTGTGGCTCAGACGCAGGACTTGGAACCTGGTTCTACCTGACTCCAAAGTGTGGGCCCGTCCGTCCTCACCAAGGCTACCACGCTGCATTTAGGCTGGTGAGGCGCCTGGTTCACACCCTGGAGGCTCCATATGTGTCCCAGGCAGGAGGGAGCCCCCGCCCCACCGCTTCCCTGCGACCTGCCCTGCCTGCCCCGGGGCTGGGTCAGTCGGGGCCCCAGGCAACCCCCTGCGGAATGTCCCCTGAGCTGCGGTACCTCTGGTGTTCTCGGACAGCACGGTGTTGAGGCTGCTCAGCGGGGCGAGCTCCAGGGCGAAGCAGAGCGGGTGGATGCTGATGCCGATGAGTGACACGATGCAGGGGTGCTGCAGCGCGTGCAGCATGCTGGCCTCCTGCCGGAACTCCGAGAAGTTCTTCATGGCGTCCGTGGCCCGCAGGTGCCGCAGCATGGTGTCTGCGGGGGAGAGCTCTGCCGTCAGCCACCCGGGGAGGACAAGGGGCGCAGGGGATGGGCTGTCCTGCAGGAGCCAGGCCTGGCGCCCCAAGGGCCACACAGGGTGGGGCGTCCTGCCATACTCAAAGCTGCCTCACAGGGATTTGGGGGGCCGAGTGGGGCGGGGCTTTACATTTTAAGGCACTTGCTGTGTCAGGGGTTGCCATACTGCTGCCCAGAATTTGGCTCCAAAGGGTGGCACTGTGGGCTGATAGCAAGTCCCCTCTTCCTCAAGTGCTAAGCGTGCCCTGTCATGTTTGGCGGTTCCTGAGCATCCACGGGCGCCCACCCAGGCCCTCCAATGGACTGCTGCTGTGTGTCCCCATCCTCATCACCCAGACATGGCTCCCATGGCCCTTGCCCCACCTGCTGCCAGCCACCAAGGGTGGCTGAATCCTATTCCCTCAGCATCCCTGCTGTCTCACCAAAGCCTGGCTCAGGACATCTGCCTGGAAGGTGACAAGCCCCTTCCTCTCTCTCCACCCTTAGGGATGCTGAGGCTTTGGGTGCTGCTGGCCACCTTATCCTTGACCAAGTAGCCAGGACCCCTGAAAGTGGAAACATCACAACTCTCTTGTCAGCCGGAGAGAAAACTCTCCACAGCCACACTGGGGCAGCCACCACCTGTGACATGTCATCTCAGGCCATAGGAGAAAGGTCTATGGGTAGTGATGGGCAGTTTGCAGTCCCATGCTGTGACTTTATCCCAACACCCTTGAAATTCACCCCACGTGAGGCTCCCACATGAGCTGTAGCTCACCAGGCTGTAGCCAGCACACACGGGTGCGCTGGCCCTGAGGCCACCAGGCAGGCTGCAGCCAGGCTCCACTGGTCCTCTGTGTCCTGTTTCTGTCCTTCCCCATGACTGGATTTTAAAACTGGGGATCGCTGGACATGGAGTTTCAAACAGTATGAAAAACCTTGGTGGTTAAAAGGCATTGATTATGCCAGATCTGTGTGTGTGCTGGTCATCTGGTTTTTAAGTGTAAAAGTGTTGTTTTTCACATTGCATCTTTAATCCATTAAGAATTTATTTTTGACTATGGTGTGAGGTCAGATCCAAATCTCGGCCCTATTTAGTGAGTACGGCCAGCCTGTCCCCTCTCACCTCCCATGTCACCTCTGTGACATGTGGCTTCCTGAGTGCACACGGGCTGTCTCTGTTCCCTAGACAGGGCTATCCTTGCCCCAGGAGAAAACAGCCTTAATGCTTGTAGATTTATAAGTTATGACTTCTGTGGGTGGTCCTCTTTCCTGTGTCTTCCACTGTAGAATTTTCTTAGCTGTTCTTGTACTCTTATCATTTCACATACATTTTATAGTCAGTCGGATTACACTCACCCCACCCACCTCACGCCCTGTTGGGACCCAGGTGAGGACTAAACTGAATGATAAATTGATTATTCTTTAATGCCTGTGGTTTCTATTGCTGCTGTGGAGGACGTTTCCGAACGGGTCACTGCTGTACTGTGCTGGCACACGGCTGAACTCTGATGCCGGGCTTGTGTCTAACAACTTTAGGAAACTCACGGCTCTGATGTCCGTCAAAATGTCAACAGAGTCTCTTAGATTTTCTGTATGGAAAGTCATTGTTTTCAGATAATTGTAATGTTGTCTCTTCCTTTCTGATCTGTCTTCTTTATAGTTTTCTAGGATTCTGATTTTTCCTCCAAGAGTATCAGTGGCCTTTGTGATCACAAAGATGGCCCGTCCTGCATTGGGGGCCATGGGAAATGTGGTGCTCAGCTGGCTGGAGTGAGGCGGCCTCAGCACCTGCCTTGGCTGGGCACGACGGGGTGACAGTTCCCTTGAGGTGGAGAGCAACCCTGAACCACACGTGATGGGTGTGTCTGAGTGTGCCAAGCAAGAGCGAGCTCCTTCCTTTGTGGGGTGGGTGGTGGGGGAGAAGCGCGCACCCTCCTGGCTCTGGTGGAGGTGGCAGGCGAGGGGTCCGCCTGGGCTCGGGTTGCATGCCACTCTGTGCCAGGCCCGTGCTGGGCCCGAGCAGCATGGCTAGGATGGTCCCTGCTCTCAGGGGCTCAGGTTAGACCAGAGGGTCGTCTCCGAGAGTGACTTCTAAGCCTCGCCCAGCCTGTCCCGTGACCTGCCAGGCAGGAAGCAGAGTGTTGCACTGTGGCCTGCGCTGGCCCGGCCGCCCTCCTCCCCTCCTGCCCCATGTGTGGCACGGAGCTTGGACTGAGGAAGCACGCGTCTGAAAAAATGTTACTGGGTGAGGACCCACTTACCTGCTGGCGCATTGGGGAAGTTCTTGAATTTCTTGATCTGGAATCGCTTCACAGCCACAGGCTGGCCCTGGTACCGGGCGCGGTAGATAACAGTGCCACTCCCGCCTTGGCCCAGGACGCTGCTCTCGTGCTCGCTGTGCTCCAGCTTGCTGTTCTCCAGGAAGAGCCTGCCGCACACACAATGCAGGGTCAGCCCGGGCCTCCCGACCCCCCGGGTCACATGTGAGGTCAGACGGGTCTGGCTGACCCCGGCCCTCTGCTTGCCGGGGGGCACACGGGGCAGGTTACACAGCTTTGCCAAGCCTCTGTCGTCCCCTCTGTAAGGTAGGCTCATGACAGGAACTGCCTCAGAGGGGTTGATGATGCCTTCTGGCACAGGGTGAAGCCTCCAAAAGTGGTGGGCATAGAAAAAGAGGCCCTCTGGGTGTTTTCCTCTGAAAGATTTTATGCTTTGAGAGCTAGTATCCATTAGACAAACTGCAGTGATCTACTGCCAGGTTAGCTGTTTCTTGCCTTTCTTTTATTAAGCAAATATTGTATATATTGCCATACAGAGCTTCTGATTGGCATGACACTGTCCCCACAATCAGTGACTAGGATTCCACACAAGGGCAGAAGGTTTAGGCCATGTGGCTGCTCTGTTTGAATCCTAGGTAAAAGGGAGATTTCTCTTGGGCTTTAGGAAATCCTACAGGTTGTTCCTGGACCCCTCAGCCTTCTCTGCAGACCCCTCTGTACCTGGAGGCTCTAGACTAAGAAGCCCAGGCCTGCATGGGCCCAGAGAGGCCTAGAGCCTTCTGGGCAGCGTGGATGGAGGCCAGGCCGGGAGTGTCAGGAGTGTAGGCCCTCCTTGTGCTTTGGCCCTGGGACTCCTGGGGCAGCAGGCAAGGCGCAGGCTTGGTGGACATCCTTCACTCCCAACCATTTCTGGGCCCTCGTCAGGATCCTCTAACCCTGCTCCTTATTCCTTGAGCCTCCTCCTTTCCTTCAGAAACAGTGGAAGGAAAAGGCAGAGCGCAGAGGGAGGGAGGAGGGAAAGGCAGCCCGAAGCCTTCTGCAGGCCTTCCCGGCTCTGCGGATCCACCTGGGTTCCTCGCCATCCAGGCAAAGGCAGAGCCTCCACTTGAGCCCTCCTGGCCCCACAGGCGACCACCCCTCCAGCTGCAGATACTTCCCACGCCTTTCAGGAATGGGCTCTGCAGCCCCCCAGACTCCACACAGCTCAACCGCATCACACTCAACACCCCTGCAGCCCTCGGTGGCACAGCAGAGGATGGGCTGCGGCTGTTCTCCGAGTGCCCACAAAGCCACCTGCTCAGCAATGATGGGGGTTCAGGAGCCCACGTGGACAGGGGGCAACGGGAACGCTAGGGATCCCTCTGGGGTTTCTGTGGGGACTCGTGCAAACTCAGGAAGTGAGCACTTTTGCAGAAACCACAGGGCAGGGCTCGGGGAATGCCAGGTCCCTCTGCCTGTCAAACTCTAAGTCGGAGGAGTGTGATGCTTCGCAGCCATGGCTGGGCCCCAGCTGAAGTCCAGAGAGCCTCTGCTGGTCAGCGAATCCTGTTCAGATCGTCGGGCTTTTCAACTCCCTGCCAAGTAACTTCATTTAGGAGCCATGCTGTGGCCTGAGAGCAGATCCAAACCAACAGGGACCACCCAACTGGGCTTTGCAAATTCCATACGGTAAATTCCACAGCCCAGATTCAGTTGGGGTCTCTAAGCTGAGACATGAAACAGAACAGGGTTTAGCAAATACATTAAAATTCTAAAACTTTGGAGGTGCCAAATTGGACACCCCCCATAAAATCTAATTCATACACATACACACACACAACCGCAGTGGTCCCTGGGAACTGAGCAACCTCATTTTAAAGATCTGGGGACAGAGGGAAGTCATTCTGCAGAGGTGTCTGTCATTCCACCAGTGAGGTAACTGGGGATGCTGGAAAGAACCATGAAGGGAACCACCCCATTAGGAAATAGTTTCTTAATTTAATAGATTTGTCCAGAGCATACTTTGGAATCCCAATTCTGTACTATCACAGAGTACTCCACATCTTTTTAGAGCAATTTAGAAAAATGAGAATATAAATATTGTTATTCCCCCCAATTTAATTTTTTTTTTTTTAAAGAAACCAGACATAGCATTCCTTTGAATGAGATACAACAGGACTGCACAGCTCCAAGAAGGCCGGAAGCTCTGGTGTCAAATTGTCTCCAGGGAGATGAAATCACAGATTCTGGTTTCCATTGATTAGAAAAGGTAGCGCATTTTATTTTGGACTTTGTGATCATTTCCTGTTGGATGGGACCACAAAACATCTCCCATTTCCTCCAGCATTCTCTCCATAGGTACCATTTTAAGATTATTTAGGTAGAATCAGCTCTAAGAACAGATTTAGGGGATCCAAATGCTCAGCTCTAGGGCCTTAGTTAGGAGTCAGCATTTGCCAAAAAAGGAAATGAGGCTGTAGGTTCAGGAACATTCTCCTTCCTGAATGACCCAGATGGCTTCACCTGCCATGTGCTGGGCCTGTTGAGGCCTCCAAAATGCAAAGCTGACAGCCTGGTTCCCTTCCGGTACCCTAGGATGGGGACCTAAAAGTCACTTGAGATTTGGTGGGAGGCAACGGCTGGAGTGGCTGCCAACCCCGACACTGGGCTGCCCGCAGTGTGGCACTGTGGCTAGGCAGGAGGGATCCCTCGGATTCCCTGGGCAGCTGCCCCACTAGAAGCACCACCCTGAGACCTTATACCTGTGTTCTAGGGGTCGCTGATTCATACCTGGCTGGGAAGTCGGTCATGAACAGCTCAGGGACCAGCTCCTGGAGCGGCACAGGGAGGTCGGGGTGTCTGGGGCAGGAGATGAAGTCCCGCTCGATGGCCGTCAGCACGCAGTCTTCCATGTCGAAGTACTGCACGTCCTCCAGTTTCTCACTGGGGTCCCCATGCTGGGCCCAGGATGTCTCGCAGACCGGGCAGGGCACGTACTGCTCCATGAGTGGGGTCCCATCGCTCTCTGTGGCCGTCAGGGCTAAATGGGGATGGAGTAGAAGACAGCTCGCAAGAAGGCAGTTGTGGGTGGGTCCCCGAGCAGCACCCCACAACCCCAGGCTGGGCTGGCCTTCACAGCAGGAGGCTGCGTGCCCTCGCCTGCTCCTGAGGGAGGGGCTGAAGCCAGGTGCCACACTTGGGTGCTTTTCTGGAAAGCCTGCTCATCAGTCCTGAAAGATGTGCAGAGGGAGGGTTCGGGGATGCTACTGAGACCCGCTCGGCGGTCTGGACCCTGAGCAGGCTGGCTGACACGGGTGAGAGGAGGGCAGGCTCCCTTCTGCAAGGCTGGGCCCCAGCGGGTCGCTGCAGGCTGGATCTGAGCAACACTCCAACAGCCCAACCACAGCTAGTGCATAAGGGGCCATTCTTAAAATTTGAAACACAAGGCTCTAGATTACTGTGAAAAGCAATGCAAGGGGAGAGGAGTACGAATTGTAACAGACAAAACCTAGTCATGGGGCATGGGCTCCCCTGCACACCTCTGATAGGAAGTGCACAGAAATACCCGCCAAGGTGCCCTGTGGAAGTACCCTCAGGATGGGCCAACAGCCTGCTTTGTGCAGGGTAGGAGGTGGATGCCTAGAACATGCTGGGCACATCTGAGATCTGCAGGCCTATGTGTCAGGCCTCCTGCTGGGAGGGGCTCCAGGCTGCTGGAGGTGCCGGCTGTAGGCAGCCCTGTGTCAGGGGCCCAGCAGTCCTCAGGTGATTGTCTACTGCGCGAACTGCCCATCCTGATGCAGGGGGAACGCTGGCTGGCGGGGAGCCACAAACAACCCAGAAAGGTTCATATGGGCCTAGGGGTCCCCCTTGGATGGCAAAGCACCCCCGCAACTCACTGCGACTCACGCACTGGATCATCTTCCCCTAAGCTGCAGGTGGGGGCGCTGGGGTTCAAAACCTGCTCTCCACTTGCTCAGCCTCTCATCTTCAGAGGCCAGGGGCTGTCTGGCAGCCCCCTCCCCACAGCTACCCGCCCCTCCTGGCCCAGACAGCCTCCTCCCTGCGGGGTGCCTGGGGGGTCGTCTCCACCCCAGCAGCAAAACAAGCCAGGGACCTCAGAAGCTTCACTTCAAAAAGCATTTCCTTTGGGTGAACCGGCAGTGAGGAAGCTGATCCCCAGGGTCTGAGGAGGGCTGTGTGGGCGGTGCGATCACTGCCGGGAAGGGTGGGGCAGGCAGGGAGGGAGAACAAGGCCTCTTGGCCACTGTGGCTCCCTCCCTCCCCGCCCCTGCACAGCGATGACCCCCATCTGCCAGCTCCCCCCAGTTTCACCGCACTGCCCTCACTGTGTAAACAAGGCACTGTGAGGCTCACATTGAGCATCTCCTTGGACCACGCCTGGTACCCAGTGTCATCTTCTGCCCACACACCGCGTGCAGCCATTGGGCCAAGTCCCAGCACATTCCCTGTGGGGTCCGAGCCCACGTCTTCCCGACAGCGCTTCCTGCCCGTGCCCAGAGCTGGACTCCCCTGGGGCCAGGACGCCCACCAGAGGGCTGTGAAGACCCCCCTCCCCCGGCTTTCTTGGGCTGAATCCCAGTGGGACTTTTGTTCCCCCAAAGACGCAGCCCCACCCTGATTCAGAAAGAAATATTAGCGTGAACTAAGTCTTGGTTCCAGGAGGTTCTCTTACCTGGAAACCACTGATCGATCAAGGAATTGATGTGGTCCGTGATGAAAGCCATGGCTGAGAAGTCCCTCATTTCTGACTGGCAGATGATTTTTATGCCTCCGCTTTTTTTCTTTTTCCAGTTCACGTCAGAGGATTCCACACTGCACCCCAGAAACAGAAATGGGCTTGTGGCGGCCCAGCTGGGGGGCCCTGGGATGACAGCCCTGGCCCTCCTGTACCTGCCATGCGCGGGGCCCTGCCCCGTCCTCGCCTGCAGCGCAGTGAGGGGACATGAGGGAAGCTCTGCGGAGAGGGGCGCTCAGGCTAGGAGCTGACCCTCAGGTGTGACCCCGAGGGAGTTCCTTTACGGCTCCAAACTCCCGTGTTCTCATCTGCCAAGTGGCAGCTGTGGGCTTTAAGTGAAAACATCCACGTGGCAGCACCAGGCCCCAGGAGTGGCCTAAATCGGGCCCTCCAAACAGTCACTTCCCCTTTTCCCTTCTCCTCTTCTCACAAAGCTGAAGAATATTTTGAAAAATTCATTGCGAATATTAAAACAATCTTATGTGTTTATCATTCGTGAAATCTGTTGAGCTCTCTCTCAAAAAATAAAAAGGAGCAGGAAGCTGAATTAGATAGCAGGGTACTCAGCGGTGGGAGATGGGGGCTGGGGGCCCCAGCGACCCCCCACAGCTGGGCTTCTACTCTCAGAACAGGGCGGTGCTGGGCAGCTGCTCGGACCATCCAGGGCCCACCTAAGTGACCATGGGAGGTGCCTGAGGGGCCCCTCCTGAGCTCAGTGGCCACCCATTTCCCTCAGGTCCTGAGCTGCGGCCATCTCACCTGCCCTCACCTTTCCTGTCCTGCAAGCGGAGCAGAGGAGGGGTGAGGAGATGGGAACTCTGGGACACTCACAGGAGGGTCCCGCATTTCTAGGGAGCTGCCACAATGAGCAGCTCTCAAGAGCAGAATCCTGGACACCAAGAGGATGAGGCGGCCCAGGGAGGTAGCCCCGGGAGTCACTGCCATGGCCCCTGTTGACCCGGGCAGGGGGGTTTCCAGGTGTTCCTACCTGAGATAGCCCCCATCAAAAGTGACCAGGAGCCCTTCCTGCCAATAGATGGTCTGATTTCTTTTCACTCTGAATGTACTACAGCGATTTCTCTGGTTTCCTGTAAAACTGTAAATGGTGACTTTCCTGTTCCTGCTTTTAGTATTCTTCTTGTTTTCAAAAAGCTGAAAGACAGAGAAAAGACCCTGCTTAAGTATTCCGGGCTCCTCGTTGGCCCTGGGCAGAGCTAGAAAGAGGCTGGGCGGGCCCCATCTTGATAAATGACCCCCGTCTTTCCCATCCCTCCTCCCTGGCCCATCCTCGCTGCGGGGTTAAATGCTACATTATCTCGCAGGGTCCCTGCGACACTCTGGAAACACAGCTTTTTGAAAGGGCTGAAAATAGGCTTTTCTTTTTAAAATCTCTTCCCTTCCTGACTTTACAAGGAAAAATTCATGTTAGAAAGTGTGGAAAATACAGAAAAATGTAAGAGAGAAAACAAAACACCAATTTCACATCAAGCGGAGAGATCATTAAGATTTTGGTACATACTATTCCGGGATTTTTTTCCATCTACATATATGTGTAAAGAACAGCTGAAGCCAGATTATATTTCTAATTTTGTATACTTTAAAAACTTCGCTTTTCCTATGCTACTAAAAATGCACAGAAAATTCATTCTCTAAAGCTTAATATTCTATTAAGTATAGCAATTTCCTGAGCCAATTCCCTTCTCTTGGATGTTTAAGTTGGTTCGGATCTTTTGCTCCCTCAAAAACACCGTCATGAACATGAAAAAAGCACAAAACTTTCTCTGATTTCGAATGACTTCCTTAGTTCAGATATTGAGCAGTGGGATTGCTGGGTCAAAGGATCTGAACGTTTTAAGGGTCTGGATGCATATTGCGGAATCGTATTTCGAAATGATTAGCCTATCATGCCCACTGACCACCAGCATGTGGAGGGCTCCCTTTCGTGCCCCTGGGGCTGGGTATGATGGCTCTGCTCCTTGCTAGTTTGCCAGCCGGATGGTGGCATGTCACTGCTGCCTGAATTTGCATGCTTTTGATTAGCATGAGACTGAACTCTCCCCTCCCTCTGCTACCCATCCAAATTTCAACAGGATTTCTATCCTAATTTCTGGTGGGGGCCGCCGCTGCCCAGCTGGTGGCCACTTGTGAGCTCAGCCTCCCACGATGCTGGTGCTCTGCGACCTTCCACTGAGGACGTGGCAGGAGGCAGAGTTCAAAGGGAGGGCAGAGGGATGGAATCAGAACGCAGCAGAGCCAGTGCCTGCGCCCATCCTTCAATGAGTGCACCCTCCTGGCGTTATAAACAGATCTCCCTCTCTGCTAACACAGGCCGCAGCGGCTACGATTGATTTTCAGTCTCTTGCATTTATTTTTCTTACCATTTCAGTAAAATGGGAAGATCAAAGAACATTTTTATTGAGCCAAGGAGTTATAATTCAATAGGGCTTTCTAATTAGCATGTGGCAAAAGTAAACTCATACAGAGTTTAGTTATGTCAAGGATTCAACAGTCAGGGTTTATGCCAGGGGTTCATAAACCATAGAGTGCATCAGACTCCCCTGGAGGGCTTGTGAAAACAGTGCTGGGCTCCACCCCGAGCTTCTGATGCAGTGGGTTTGGGGTGAGGCCCAAGAATTTGCATTCTTACATGTTTCCAGGTGAGGCTGATTTTGCTGGTTTAGGAACCCCACTTTGAGAAACACTGCTCTAGGCTAATATTGCTTCCATGTTATTGGCTTGCATGAAATTACTGTTGACTGACAGCTGGCACACCTCTCCATAACCCCGGTGAACCCACAGAAAATAACTCCTTAGGCTGAGTCTTCACTGTTACCAGATCAACTTGAAGTCCTACACAAGTGGTTCTCCAGCTTGGCTGCACAGTGGGATCACCTGGGAGTCTTAAAAATACCAATGCTGGGTTCCACACCCAAAGATTCTGATTCGATTGGTCTGAGTGTGGTCTGTATCTGTTAGAGTTCCCCCCAGGTGAGTCTAGCATGCAGCCAGGATGGCAAAACCATGTTTCTAAAGTCGTGGTTCTCCCTGTGTCATCACCTGGGGAGTGGTTAGAAATGCAGATTCTTGGCCCCAGTCCACACCTGCTGAATCGGAACCTCTGGGGCGGGGCCTGGCCATCTGTGTCGTGCAGACTCTCCAGGGGATTCTGAGGCAGGCTAACATTTAGAACCACTGTGCTAAAAGGGAGTGTCTAAGCCGGGGGACGCTGATTTGGTATTCACAGGATAGTTCAAATGGGTCTGCCAGCCGCCTGTGCTGTGTTTGTCTCCTGGCCCTACATCAGTGACATCGCTTTGGGAGAAGGGTCTCAGTTAGGTCTCTCCTGCGAGGTTGCAGCTACAGAAGCCTCCCGTGCATTCCCCTAGGAAGAAACCGCCGCCACCTGCAGGTCCATCTCCGCCAAGCTGATCAGCATCCGCGCTATGAACCTTTGCCAGAAGCCAACAGGAACGAAGCTCATCTTAAACACCCTCTGAATGGTGTTGGCCAAGGGGTGCCGCATGCTGTGGGTGTCCAGGCCAGGTTTGGATGGAAGGAGGTGTGGCAGGAGGTAGCTGAAACACACCAAGGGGGACTGGTGAACGCCAAACCCCGCCGCAGGGCCCTGCCCAGCAGACAGTCTGGCCTGAGGGCAGGCCCTGTGGGAACAGCTCAGGCCGCCCGGGTTCCTTCCTCCCAGAGCCTTTGGAATTCTACGTTTAGAAAGAGAAGGGTGGTTTATATGCTGAGAATACATGCTCCACAGGAAAATGAAGATGGGTACAGTGAATATACTTATCAAGGGTTCTGAGCTGGAGAAAATACAGACTAGAATACTACTAAGGGAAGACGAGAAAACATCTGTGGTCCTAAAAACGTCAGACGCAGCAAATTGGAGTTGATTCTCTGTAAGCTGGGTTGGGGAATCACTTAACATTAACTTTGGTTGGTGAAGGAAAAACAAATACAGCTGCGCAGTTCGAAGGACAGTGCAGATATTGGGGTCAGAGTAATGTTTTTGGCTTTCAAAGCTATTTATTGTTCTTGGCCAGTTGAGACAACATCATTGCCTTACAAGTTAGAATGAGGCTGTTTTGTGCACAGGAGGTATATTTTATGAGAACACTCTTGGTCATCACAAAAATGCTGCATCACCGTGTCAGCGAGGCGTTCACATCTGTTGTCATTTTCAAACAGCTGAAGCCTGGGAGGTCCCTCTGAAAGTGTGCCTGAAAACCAGCATCGTCTATGTGCTGTTGAGCTTCTGGGGCAGGCAGGGGACAGGCACAGGGCAGCCCCTTGGGTGTGAAGACCCTGGACTCTTTTCTTAACAAAGGCTTTGCCTTTAGCTCTCCTAATCCTCTTAATAAATCAGTTTTGGTCCAATAAATGCCTTTAGAACCTTCTAGAAGAGACTCCCTAAAATATTATACAAGGAGAATTCAATGACAGCCCAGTGGGCCAAGCACACAGAGGCACATTCCAGCTCTGACTGGCATGCTGCCACATGGGCACACATGGGGAGAGGAAGGCTACCTGCCTGGCAGGTTGGTGAAGGGTGGATGGGGGCTGTGCAGGTGACCCAGCTGGTGCAGGTGATAAAGTGCTAGGTCTCTTTTAGCCATTTCAGATCCTGGGTGAAAGGACATTCCCAAATACCCGGCTAGATGCCTCTCTCCCACCCCAGGCATTATTCCTCCACATGCTGAAAATTCCTACTCCGTCTGCTCAGCCTCTGTCCCCCAAACAGGAGGCCCTCATCCCCTCATCTGTGCCTGCTACCTTGTCCCCTGCTTCTCCTGCCCGCGTCTCACTCAGCCTGGTCCTCTCACGTGGCTTCCACACTTTTCTCTCTCCTTGTCAGAGGGAGCACTCATTGTCTGCCCCCAGGTGTCTCAGCACGCAGCACGGTGGCACACGGAAGAGGTGCTCGGTGATGCTCTTGAGGGCAGAGAAGATTTAGAAGCCAGCATGGCAAATGAAGAGGTTCCAACTCTGGCCACAGAAGCCAGCTCTCAAGCTGCGCGGAGGCCCTGGCGAGACCACCGGCACTGGGTTTGAGGCAGTCACCAGCGGGGGAAGGCTGTCCCAGGGAACAGCCAGACAGCCAGCAAGATAGGATTTAAGAGGTGAATTATTCATGTGTTTGATGAACATAAAGCAATGCAGAGCCCAGCAGGGCACAGTCCACACTGAGATGCTGGCTCATGCTACACCACGGAGACGGCCTTGGACAGCGGGGCTGGAGCCCTTCCCAGAGTCTGATGAGAGATAAGGACTTTGTTCCTGAAAGAAGCACAAAGGCTCAAAAGTATATGTGTACTTTCAAGGGGTTCACCAATCCCTGAAGGTTTGCCAGGGGACTGAAGGGGTTCTTGGACTGCAGGTGGAAGACCTTGCTCTAAAAGGAGTGGCGAATGCATTTGCTCGCATTGATTCAGAGATCATAGGATCACAGCAGCCTGGCTGACCTTATAAAAGCTTATGATGCAAGGAGCTGGAACTCGCCTAGGGCACAAGGGAACCATTATGCCTGTGCTGAGATGAAACATGTTCCTCTATTCATGGTTTTGTACAGAACCAGACGGCAGCGCTGTGAATACTTCACAGGAAGAAA
>NW_012143190.1:839531-848166 GCF_000956105.1 Propithecus coquereli | reverse complement strand
CTCACTCCTCTAACCTGCTGGTAAAAGAACCTGAAAGCTGTCAGATCTTGGCAATGTTGTAAATTCACAAGCTGCCTTACCTTGAGCTATTTTGTGGACCAAAGTCAAGGACACCCCTGGGGCATGGTATATGGGGCTGTGGGATTTTGAAATCCTCTTTGGGGTTTCTCTTTCCAGGATACTGCAGGGCTGGAGCAGCGAGGACTTGAGGCCCCCTCCGACTCCTACCAGGCTAAGTGGAAAGCTGGGTGTGGCCTCAAGTGCAGGGGCCCGGGATGGCTCCCAGGAGGCCGACGCTCCCAGGAGTCTCTGCCGGCTACACAGGGTCCAGGCCAGCTCCCTGGGGTCTCCAGTGTGCATCACGCAGGGATGTGGAGTTGGGGGAGCAGAGTGGCGACCCGTCCTATGGAAGCTGCGTGGCAAAGAGCTGTGGATTTGGGATCCTGGATGCAGCCTCACTGCCACCGTCAGCATCAAACCCAGGAAGTGGCTGAAACTCAAACTAAACAAGGAGGCCCCAAGTACCAAGCTGGTTCAGGGCACAGCGTCACCTGGAATCTGATCCCTCATGTGCTGCCTCTAGCCCTGGCCCTCTCAGGAACCTCACCCCCCAAGACGGGCAGTCTTTTTGGTTCAGCTGCTCAGGAAGATGAGTAGCACAGATGATAGTGGGAGGAAAGAAGCCAACATCACACTGTTGATGAAAACCAAGCCTTGAGAGTGAGAACTTGATGGGAAAGAAATTTCAGTAAATTGAGTAAGAGCTTATAAAGAGTCTGCATAAATTCCCTGGTCAGAATCCCCTGCCAGTAAGACTAGGGAGCCTCAGGCCTCACTGCTGCTCCCCTGCCCTACAGAGGCCAAGTGCTAGGATACAGCCCATGCCAACACCGCAGAGGCAGAGAAGTGTGCTGTCAAGTGTGATGTTTAAGCGCTGACAGTGTACATGGGGGTCTGGGCAGAAAGGTAAGGGGTGACAAGTAGAGGAATCTAGAGGCAGAAAAGCCACAGGAGGATGGTGGGAGAGCTCTCGAAAGGGTAGGAGGATTCTCAGAGGTCTCTGGACTGGAGCAGAGTAGGGTGGTTGGGCAATCCGGGATACAGGACAGGAGGTGGCACAGGGTCAGAGGGTCCTGAGCAGGCTTCAGGGGTGAAGAAGATTGAGGAAGATCCTTGTCTGGCCAGAAGATAATGGAATGATGTCTTTAAAGCTGCCATCCCCAACTCTGGGCTGCAGCCCATTACTGGTCAGTGGCCTGTTAGGAAACAGCCCAAGCATCACTGCCTGAGCTCCGCACCACCTCCACCAACACCCCAGCCCCCCATCCCAGTCCATGTAAAAATTGTCTTCCATGAAATTGGTCCCTGGTGCCAAGAAGGTTGGGGACCTCTGCTTTAGAGGACTGGCAGAAAAACTTGGCCCAGAATTCTACATCCAGGGAAAATATCCATCAAAAAATGAGAGTGTAATGAAGACATTTTCACATAAAAGTTTTGTCTGAAAAAGAAAATTCATTGCCTTCAGATTCAGACTTTAAGAAATGCTACACAAAATACTTCAGGCTGAAAGGATGATATCAGATGGAAACTTGGATCTATAGGAATGAACAAAAAGCGCCAGAAATGGTCAACATATTTTTTCTCCTAATTTCTTAAAAGGCTATTGATTGCTTAATTGTTTAAAGCAAAAGTCATAACACTTTATTGTGAGGCCCATAACATATATGGTGGTCCCCACTCATCTTCCATTTTGCTTTCAGTAGTTTCAGTTACTAGTCCAAAAATATTAAGATATTTTGAGAGAGAGAGAGAGAGAGAGAGAGAGACCACATTCACATAACTTTTATTACAGTATATTGTTATAATTATACTATTTTATTGTTATTGTTGTTAATCTCTTACTGTACCTAATTTACAAATTAAACTTTATCATAGGTATGTATGGATAGGAAAAATACATAGTATATATAGGGTTCAATAGAATTGTGGTTTCAGGTGTCCACCAGGGTTTTTGAAATGTACCCTTGTGGATAAGGAGGGGGCAATGTATAGAAGAAATATGGATGACAACAAGAGTAATGGGGTAATGTATTTAATAATTATACTGTGCTGTTTTTACATTTTATGTGAAGTGGTATAATATTAATTACAAGTAGATTTTGGGAAAGTAAGGATGCATACTCTAATCCCTACAGTAACCACTAAAACACAAGACCAAGAAAAATAGCTAAAAAGCCAATAAAGGGAATGAAAATGCTAAAAAAATATTTCATTAACTCAAAAGAAGGAAGTAATAAATGAACAAAATAACAAAATAAATGGTATAAATAAAAAATAGCAAAATAGTAGACTTAAATCCAATTATATAGTTAATTACATTAAATGTAAATGAACGAAATATTTCCACTAAAAGGCAGAGATTGTCAGATTGGCTAATGGGCCATCAACAAGAGACTCATTTTTAATACAGCTACTCAGATAAGCTGCTAATAAAAGGATGCTGAAAAAAATCAAGTTAGAATGAAAAAAGCTGGGGTGTGGCTTTTTCAATATCTGACAAAACAGACTTTCAGAAAAGGAGTAAATTACCAGAGATAAAATTAGATGGAAATGCAAAGGATCTAGAATAGTAAAAAATAATCTTGAAATAAAAGAACAAAGTTGGATGGTGTCATATGCTGAATAATTACTCCTAAAATATCCAGGTCCTAAAGCCTAGAATTGTGACTGTTGTCTTATATGGTAAAAGAGACTTTGTAGATGTGATTAAGTTAAGGACTTTGAGATGGAGAGATTATTCTGAGTTATCTGAGTGGGCCTTAAATGCAATCCCAAGTGTCCTTATAAGACAGGGGAAAGAGGGAGATTTGACAAGGAAGAAGAAGGCAATGTGATCACTGGAGCAAGATGCCACACTGCTGGGAAGGAGGGGCTTCAAGATGGCTGGCTAGAGGCATTTCATACTAGCCTCCTCCACTAAGAAGAGCCAAGACAGTAAGTAGATAATCATACTTTGAATAGATTATCCAGAGATAACACTAGAATTCAATAGAAAAGTGATCGGAAATACCTAAAGCAAGGAAGGAGAAGGAAGTGAGGCAGCCTGCTTGGTCAGGATTGGCTGGGAGCCAAGAGAGATTACCCAATGCGAGCAAAGGATAAGAGAGAGACCCTCAGTGGTCCACATTCCCACCATGGACTCCTGGAGTCCTAGCTATGAGAGAACCCTTGCCTCTTGACCCTTGTGGGTCCTGAAACCAACATAGGGAGCTGCTGGGAGGCTGTGATGGCATCGCTCCAGGAAGGGAACTCATACTGGGCCCTACACACTGCCTGAGACCTAAGCTGCTATGGAAAGGAGCCATTTTAGAGCCCCACTCCCAACAGACTGTGTACTGTCCTGGGGCCCAGTGGTACCAGAGCTAAGGTACTAATACGAGAGAAGTGTGGGCTTCTGCTCCTGGGGCTGAGGCATGAGTGAGGCACGGGCTATTAATGCTGGATATGAAAGCAGGTGGGGAAAGCTAATGTGCTCTACTCAACCAACACCACAGATATGTCTTCAGGAAAAAGTTCTCCCCTATGAAAGCAAATTCAATGAATTAGAAGTTACTATTACATCAGATGTGCAGACATCAATGTAAGGACACAGGAAACATGAGAAAGCAAGGAAATATGTTACATCCAAAGGAACACAATAATCCTCCAGCCACAGATCCCAATCAGAGATCAGTTTATGAAATCCAGAAAAAGAATTAAAAATTCTAATAATAAAGAAACTCAGTGAAATAACAAGAAAATTCTGAAAAACAATACAAAGAAATCAGAAAAACAATTCAGGATATAAATAACAAATTTACCATAGATAGATATCATAAAAACCAAACAGAAATTCTGCAACTAAAGAATTCATTGAATGAAATGCAAAATACATTTGAAAGCTTCAAAAACAGATCAAACTGAAGAAAGAAACTCAGAACTTGAAGATAGGTCATTGGAAATAAACCATTCAGAAAAAAATAATGAAATGAGGATAAAAAATAAAGAGCAAAGTGTTTGTGGTATATGGGACATAATAAAGTGACCAAATATTCAAATTATTTGGGTCTCAGAAGGCAAAGAGAGAATAAAAGGGTTGGAAAACACCTTTAACAAAATAATAGATAAAAACTTCCCAAGTCTAGCAAGGGATTTAGGCATCTAGATATAGGAGGCTCTGAGATACCCAAATAAATGTAAGACAAAAAGATCTTCTGCATGGCACATTGTAGTCAAACTGTCTAAAGTCAAAGACAAGAGAATTTTAATAATAGCAAGAGAAAAGCATTTAGCCACTTTTAAAGGAACCCCAATCAGACTAATGGTGTATTTCTCAGCAGAAACCTAATAGGCTAGGAGAGAATGAGATTAGGTATTTGAAGTGCTGAAAGAAAAAAACCCTTTCGGCCAAGGATATTCTATCCAGCAAAATTATCCTTCATAAATGACGGAGAAATAAAGTCTTTCCCAGACAAGCAAAAGTTGAGGGAATTCATCACCACTAGACAGGTACAAGAAATACTCAAGTGAATCATAAACCTGGAAGCAAAAGGATGACATTTACCATCGTGAAAACAAGGAAAGTATAAAACTCACTGGTAAAGCAAACACATAAATGAGGAACAGAAAGGACTCAAATTGATACCATTACACAAAACCACCAAACCACAATGACAAACAATAAGAGAAAAGGAAAGGAACAAAGAATACACAAAACAACCAGAACAATTAACGATATGATAGGAACAAAACTTCATGTATCAATAATAACCTTGAATGCAAATGGATTAAATTGTCCATTTAAAAGATAGACTGCCTGAATGGATAAAAAAAATGATCCAATTATATGCTGCCTACAAGAAACACACTTTACTTATGAAGACACATATAGACTAAAAGGGGATGGAAAAAGATATTCCATGCAAACATAAACCCAAAATGAGCAGGAATAGTTACACTTAGATAAAGGAGACATTATAATTGATACCACAGAAATACAAAAGACCATTAGAGACTATTGTGAACAACCGGAGCATATGCTAACAAACTGGAAAGCCTAAAGGAAATAGATAAATTTCTGAAAACATACAACCTCCCAAGACCGAATCAGGAAGAAACAGAAAACCTGAACAGACCAATAATGTGTAGTGAGATTGAGTTAGTAATAAAAAGTCTCCTAACAAGGAAAAACCCAGGACCAGAATGGATTCACTACCAAATTCCACCAAACATATAAAGAAGAACTAACACTAATCCTCCCCAAAGTATTCCAACAAATTGAGGAGGAGGGAATTCTCCCTAACTCATTCTACAAAGCCAGCATTACCCTTATACCAAGATCAAACAAGGACACAATCAAAAAAGAAAACTACAGGCCAATATGCCTGAGAATATAGATGTAAAAATTCTCAACAAAATACTGCAAACTGAATTTAACATCACACCAAAAAGACAAAACACCATGATTAGGTGGGATTTATACCAGAGATGCAAGAATGGTTTAATACGTTACATCAACAAAATGAAGGACAAAAACCATATGATCATCTTAATAGACACAGCAAAAGGATTTGATAAAATTCAACATCCCTTCATGATAAAAACTCTCAGCAAGCTAGGCATAGAAAGAACATACCCCAAAATACTAAAGGCCATATATGACAAACCCATAGTTAACATTGTACTGTATGGGGAAAAGTTGAAAGCCTTTCTTCTAACTAGAACAAGATAGGATACCCACTTTCACCACTCCTATTCAACATAGTACTGGAAGTCCTAGCCAGAGCAATCAGGCAAGAGAAAGATTAAAAGGCATCAAAATTGGAAAAGAAGTCAAATTGTCATTCTTTGCAGACAAAATGATCTTATATTTAGAAAAACCAAAAGACTCCACCAAAACCTCTTAGAACTCATAAATGAATTCAGTAAAGTTGCAGGATACAAAATCAACATATAAAATCAGTAGCATTTCTATATAGCAATAATGAAACAGCTGAAAAAGAAATCAAGAAGGCAATCCCATTTGTAACAGCTACCAAAAAAATTTAAATACCTTGAAACAAATTAAACCAAGGAGGTGAAAGATCTTTACAAGGAAAACTACAAACACTGATGAAAACAAAAAACACTGATGAAAGAAATTGAAGAGGACATAAATAAATGGAAAGACATCCCATACACATGGATCAGAAGACTTAATATTGTTGAAATGACCATACTGCCCAAAGCAATCTACAGATTCAATGCAATCCCCATCAAAATGCCAGTGCCATCCTTCATAGAACTAGAAAAAACAATCTTAAACTTCATATGGAACCAAAAAAGAGCCAGAATAGCCAAAGCGATCCTGAACAAAAAGAACAAAGCTGGAGGCATCATACTATATGACTTCAAAATTACAAGGCTATAGTAACCAAAGCAGCATGGTATGAGTATAGAAATAGACACATAGACCAATAGAACGGAATAGAGAACCAAGAAATAAATCCATATATAGCCAACTACTTCTGACAAAGTCACCAAGAACATATGCTGGAGAAAGGACAGCCTCTTCAATAAATGGTGCTGGCAAAATTGGATATCCATATGCAGAAGAATGAAACTAGACCCCTATCTCTCGCCATATACCAAAATCAACTCAAGATCAATAACAGATTTAAATGTAAGACCTGAAACTATAAAACTACTAGAAGAAAACATAGGGAAAACACTTCAGGACATTGGTCTGGGCAAAGATTTTATAGTTAAGACCTCAAAAGCACAGAAAACTAAAACAAAAGTAGACAAATGGGACTATATTAAACTAAAAAGCTTCTGTACAGCAAAGGAAACAATCAACAGAGTGAAAAGTCAACCTGTTGAATGGGAGAAAATATTTGCAAACTATTCATCTGATAAGGGACTAATATCCAGAATACACAAGGAACTCAAACAACTCAACACTAAAAAAAACCCCAAATCCCATTAAAAAGTAGGCAAAGGACATGAATATTTCTCAAAAGAAGACATACAAATGGCCAATGGGCATATGAAAAAATGTTCAACATCAGTAATCATCAGGGAAATGCAAATCACAACCACAGTGAGGTATCATCTCACCCCACTTAGAATAGCTATTTTCAAAAAGACCAACAAACAAACAAACAAACAAACAAACAAAGAAACAAAAAAACCAGATGCTGATGAGGATGCAGAAAAAAGAAAACACTTTTGGTGGGAATGTAAATTAGTACAGCCACTATGGAAAGTAGTATGGAGATTTCTCAAAAAACTAAAAATAGAACTACCACAGGATCCAGCAATCCCACTGCTGGGTATCTAGCCAAAGGAAAATAAATCAGTATTTCAAAGGGATACATGTACTTGCATGTTTGTCACAGCATTATTCACAATAGCAACCCAAGTGTCCGTTAATGCAGCGGTCCCCAACCTTTTTGGTACTAGGGGGTTAGGGACTGCGGTGTTAATGGACAAATAGATACACAATGGATACACAATGAGTACACAGTGGAGTACGTTTAGGCCATAAAAAAAGAATGAAATCCTGTCATTTGTAGCATAGATGGAACTGGAGGTCATTATGTTAAATGAAATAATCCAGGCACAGAAAGTCAAATACTGCGTGTTTTCATTCATATGTAGGAGCTAAAAAACTTGATCTCATGATGGAGGTAGAGAGTAGAATGTTAGATACCTGAGACAGAAGATGGTGAGGGTGGGAGGCAGAAATGAAGAGAAGTTGGTGAATGGGTACAAACATATGAACGTACTTTGTTACATAGACAAAGTAAGTTCTGATGTTCCATAGCAGACTAGGTGGCTCCAGTTAGCAACAACCTGTATTGTACATTTCAAAGTAGTTAGAAGAGAGGACTTGAAATGTTACCAACACATGGAAATGATAAATACTCAAGGTGATGGATACCCACATACCCTGACTTGATCATTACATCTTCTATGCATATAACAAATACTCACATGTACCCTATAAATGTGTAAAATATTTTTTATCAATAAGAGAAGAAAATGATGACACTCCTGGCTTCGAAGATGGAAGAAGGGGCCACGAGTCAAGGAATGCAGCTTTAGAAGCTGGAAAGCAAAAGAAAATGGATTCTAGAGCCTCCAGAGAGAGCATGGTCCTGCTGACTCCTTGGTTTTGTACGAGTGAGATTGATTTTTGACTTCTGGCTTCCAGGACTGCAAGAGAATAAATGTGTGTTGTTTTAAGCCACCAAATTCATGGTAGTTAGTTATAGCAGCCACAGGAAACTAATACAGAGGGTTTACATTGCCTGATTTCAAGGCTTACTCTAAAGCTACAATAGTCAGTATAGAGTAAAGATAGGCACATAGATGAGTAGGACAAAATAGAGTCCTGAAATAAGCCCATACAACTGATTTTTGATAGAGAAGCCAAGTTAATTCAACGGGGGATAGGAAAATCTTTTCAAAAAATGGTTCTGTAACAACTGGATAAACATAAAAAAAATGGGTCTTAATCCCTACTTCACACAATATATAAAAATTAATTTGACATGGATTATAGATCTACAAGTAAAAGCTAAACTATAAAGCTTCTGAAAGAAAAATGTAA
>NW_012143190.1:837607-839481 GCF_000956105.1 Propithecus coquereli | reverse complement strand
AAGCCAGCATTACCCTTATACCAAGATCAAACAAGGACACAATCAAAAAAGAAAACTACAGGCCAATATGCCTGAGAATATAGATGTAAAAATTCTCAACAAAATACTGCAAACTGAATTTAACATCACACCAAAAAGACAAAACACCATGATTAGGTGGGATTTATACCAGTGATGCAAGAATGGTTTAATACGTTACATCAACAAAATGAAGGACAAAAACCATATGATCATCTTAATAGACACAGCAAAAGGATTTGATAAAATTCAACATCCCTTCATGATAAAAACTCTCAGCAAGCTAGGTATAGAAAGAACATACCCCAAAATACTAAAGGCCATATATGACAAACCCATAGTTAACATTGTACTGTATGGGGAAAAGTTGAAAGCCTTTCTTCTAACTAGAACAAGATAGGATACCCACTTTCACCACTCCTATTCAACATAGTACTGGAAGTCCTAGCCAGAGCAATCAGGCAAGAGAAAGATTAAAAGGCATCAAAATTGGAAAAGAAGTCAAATTGTCATTCTTTGCAGACAAAATGATCTTATATTTAGAAAAACCAAAAGACTCCACCAAAACCTCTTAGAACTCATAAATGAATTCAGTAAAGTTGCAGGATACAAAATCAACATATAAAATCAGTAGCATTTCTATATAGCAATAATGAAACAGCTGAAAAAGAAATCAAGAAGGCAATCCCATTTGTAACAGCTACCAAAAAAATTTAAATACCTTGAAACAAATTCAACCAAGGAGGTGAAAGATCTTTACAAGTAAAACTACAAACACTGATGAAAACAAAAAACACTGATGAAAGAAATTGAAGAGGACATAAATAAATGGAAAGACATCCCATACACATGGATCAGAAGACTTAATATTGTTGAAATGACCATACTGCCCAAAGCAATCTACAGATTCAATGCAATCCCCATCAAAATGCCAGTGCCATCCTTCATAGAACTAGAAAAAACAATCTTAAACTTCATATGGAACCAAAAAAGAGCCAGAATAGCCAAAGCGATCCTGAACAAAAAGAACAAAGCTGGAGGCATCATACTATATGACTTCAAAATTACAAGGCTATAGTAACCAAAGCAGCATGGTATTAGTATAGAAATAGACACATAGACCAATAGAACAGAATAGAGAACCAAGAAATAAATCCATATATAGCCAACTACTTCTGACAAAGTCACCAAGAACATATGCTGGAGAAAGGACAGCCTCTTCAATAAATGGTGCTGGCAAAATTGGATATCCATATGCAGAAGAATGAAACTAGACCCCTATCTCTCGCCATATACCAAAATCAACTCAAGATCAATAACAGATTTAAATGTAAGACCTGAAACTATAAAACTACTAGAAGAAAACATAGGGAAAACACTTCAGGACATTGGTCTGGGCAAAGATTTTATAGTTAAGACCTCAAAAGCACAGAAAACTAAAACAAAAGTAGACAAATGGGACTATATTAAACTAAAAAGCTTCTGTACAGCAAAGGAAACAATCAACAGAGTGAAAAGTCAACCTGTTGAATGGGAGAAAATATTTGCAAACTATTCATCTGATAAGGGACTAATATCCAGAATACACAAGGAACTCAAACAACTCAACACTAAAAAAAACCCCAAATCCCATTAAAAAGTAGGCAAAGGACATGAATAGACATTTCTCAAAAGAAGACATACAAATGGCCAATGGGCATATGAAAAAATGTTCAACATCAGTAATCATCAGGGAAATGCAAATCACAACCACAGTGAGGTATCATCTCACCCCACTTAGAATAGCTATTTTCAAAAAGACCAACAAACAAACAAACAAACAAACAAACAAAGAAACAAAAAAACCAGATGCTGAT